>NW_026596040.1:13825840-14028805 GCF_907164565.1 Psammomys obesus
AGAAAGAGAGAAAGAGAGAAAGAGAGAAAGAGAGAAAGAGAGAAAGAAAGAAAGAAAGAAAGAAAGAAAGAAAGAAAGAAAGAAAGAAAGAAAGAAAGAAAATGAATAGATAGATCCCAATTGGGTTACCACAGAAGTTGGTTTTTTAGTTGTTAGAGTTTTTACTATATTCTTTGTTTCTCTTTAATGAGAATAGATATTGTTATGCCAGGACCACAGGACACTCAGAGACCACCAGGAGATGACTCGATGCAAGAGCAAGAGAGCTTTATTACTAGAGCAATCAAACTCTGGACCCAAGTCTCACTGACAAAGCAGTAGAGAACTGGGACCCTGAGCCCTGCATGAGCAGGGTTTTTAAAGGGAAAAACCTCAAGCAGGGGGGTTCCATGACAGCAAGCAGGGGTTTCATGCCTTGACATTACAGGATTGGTTAAAAGCCACGGGGTGGGGGGGGAGGTGACCATCTACATAATCATAATTGCCAGTCTTCTAAACTACATCTGGAACGTTAGGGAGAATTTTCCCAACCAATTCTCATTGATTATTGCCAGGTAGATTGTCTCTATTTTCTATCAAGTATTTATTCTGTGATATTTCCTGGAGACTGTTGCTAGCAGAATTAACTTTGTTTACTGCCAAGTGCATATTCTATGGTATTTCATGGTACCTAAGCTCAGCTCCCGGTCAAGTTGGCTCCTCATTTCAAAATGGAGTCACCCAGGCTAACTTAAACTCTTCAATATCACATCAATAACATACCTGGAAATAAAAATCAAGGTTTTGTTAGGTTTGCAAAGAAAGACACACAAATTATGCAGAAACACAAACCTATTACCAAAGCAACAAGAAACACACAAACAGTGCCTTTGCTTAACAGAAGCTTTTCAGTTTCATGAGGTCCCATTTATTGATTGTTGCTCTTTAGAAGCTGTGCTGTTGGTGTTCTGTTCAGAAAGTTTTCTCCTGAGCCAGTGAGTTCCAGACTCTTCCCCACTTTTCTTTTAACAGGTTTACTGTGTCTACTTGTTGAGGTATTTGATCCTCTTGGCCTTTAGTTTTGTGCAGAGTAATAAGTATGGATCTATTTGTATATTTTTACATGTAAACATCCAGTTAGACCAGCACCATTTGTTGAAGATGTTATCTTTTCTCCATTGTATGGTTTTCGCATCTTTGTCAAATCCGGTGTCCATAGGTGTGTGGATTTATTTCTGAGTCTTTGTATTCAATTCCATTGATCCACCATTCTGTTTCTATGCTAGTACCATGTAGTTTTTAATTACTGTTGCTCTATACTACAGCTTGAGATCAGGGATGGAGATACTTCCAGAAGATCTTTTATTGTAGAGGATTATTTTAGCTATTGTAAGATTCTTGTTATTCCATATGAAGTTGAGAATTTTTCTTTCAGGATCTGTAAAGAATTGTATTGGTAATTTGATGAAAATTGCATTGAATCTGTAGATTGTGTTTGATCAGATGGCCATTTTTACTATGTTAATCTTGCCGAGCCATGAGCATGGGAGATCTTTCCATCTTCTGATAACTTCTATTTCTTTCTCACCCTACAGACTGGGAAATGATCTTCATCAACCCTATATCTGACAGAGAGCTAATATCCAGAATATATTAAAAAACTCAAGAAGTTAAACAGCACAAGCCAAGTAATCCAATTGAAAGATGGAGTAAAGAGCTAAACAGAGAATTATCAATTGAGGAATAATAAATGGCAGAGAAAGACTTAAAGAAATGCTACACATCCTTAGTCATCAAGGAAATGCAAATCAAAATGACCCTAAGATTTCACCTTACACACATCAAAATAGCTGAGATCGAAATCTCAAGGGTCAACACATGCTGAAGAGGATGTGGAGAAAGGAGAGCCCTCCTCCGTTGCTTGAGGGAATGTACAACTTGTACAACTTTGGAAATCAATTTGGAGCATTCTCAGAAAATTAGGAAGGAATAGTGCTACCTCAAGATCCAGCTATACAACTCTTAGGCATATATCCAAAATATGCTCAAGTACACAACAAGGACATTTGCTCAACCATGTTCACAATAGCTTTATTCGTAATAGGCAGAAGCTGGAAACAATCTAGATGTCCCTCAACTGAAGAATGGATACAAAATTTGTGGTACATTTACACAATACAATGCTATTCAGCTATTAAAAACAAGGAAATCATGACAAATAGTGGGAACTAGAAAAGATCATCCTAAGTGAGGTATCCCAGAAGAACAAAGACACACATGGTATATACTCACTTATAAGTGGATATTAGAAATATAATAAAGGATAAACATACTAAAATCTGTACACCTAAAGAAGCTAAGCAAGAAGGAGGACCCTGGGTAAGATGATCAATCCTCACTCAGAAAGGCAAATGGAACAGACATCAGAAGAGGGAGAAAACAGTCAACAGGACAGGAACCTACCACAGAGAGCCTCTGAAAGACTCTACCCAGCAGGGTATCAAAGCAGATGCTGAGACTCATAGCCAAACTTTGGGCAGAGTGCAGGGAATGTTATGAAAGATAAGGGAGATAGAAAGACCTGGAGGAGACAGGAGCTACTCAAGAAGAACGACAGAACCAAAATATCTGGGCAGGTTCTTTTCTGAGACTGATACTCCAATCAAGGACCATTCATGGAGATAACCTAGAACCCCTGCACAGATGTAGCCTGTGGTAGCACAGTCTCCAAGTGAGGTCCCTCGTAAGGGGAATAGGGACTGTCTCTGACATGACTTCAGTGGCTGACTCTTTGATCACCTCCCCCTGTGCATGGGGCAGCCTTACCAGTCCACAGAGGAAGACAATGCAGCCAGTCCTGATGAGACCTGATAGGCTAGGGTCAGATGAAAGGGGAGGAGGACCTTCCCTATCTGTGGACTGGGGGAGGGGCATGGGAGGAGAAGAGAGAAGGAAGGTAGGATGGGAAGGGACAAAGGAGGGGGCTACAGCTGGAATACAAAGTGAATAAATTATAATAAATTTAAAAAATTTAAATGTTGAGAAAAAAAAAAAAAAGATCCACAGGAAGAAGTCCATCCAAATGGGAAAGGACCTGAGAAAGAACTAAAAACCACTCAGATTGCTCACCTCCTGGAAACTATTAGATGAAACATTTTTCACTAATAAATCCAGAAATCCCTCTTTGGAGTGTTGCACCCACTTGCTCTGTCATGGAAGCAGCTGTTCTATGTGTACAGTGTTTTATACTTCTTAAAAGAACTATAAACTCACTATCTTCCCAAAATTTAAAAAAAAAAGCTTTTGGAACACATCAAATATGTTTTTCAATTAGTTTGTTTATGGTTGGTTCAGAGTGGGAACAACAGAGCAATTTCCACCAATATAATCTCATTAATCTCCCAGTTTTCTGAGAAAGAAACGTTACACAGCAGAGCTATTTATTCTCCCTTCCGTTAAATGAACAGTTTTCTGAAATCTTCAGGGTAGATGAAGTGTTTATTTCACCTATCGCTATGTGTGCAGAAGCACGTATCGTTACAGGAGTCTTTCCGGGGTAACGTCCCTTCTGATGCATTGCCACCTTATTCCACTGTGCTACGTGGGGGTGACACAAAGCCCCTCCATGCTCGCCAGGTGCTGGAGCCCTATGTTGACAAGAAAGTGCTAGAGCAAACAAAACAGTACACATTTACGTGCCTCAGTGGATTTTAAAACAGTGTGCTTCCAGATTTCTGTTGCTGTTGTTTTCTTAATACAGAGAGCCATACTTGGATGCCTTTGACTAGTCGCTACTGGAGAAGATATACAGGTCTGTGAATTTTCAAAATTGGATATGTTCAGTCTATGAATATTCAAATTAAGAAGCAGATCATGCCGCTAGGCCAGGTGCCCTTGTTCCTTTTATGTGCCTTTCTAACCACTATCTCTAGGCTTACCACAATTCTAACCGCCATCAGCAGAGATTCATTCATTATATATTTGGGATTTATATGAACAGAATAAATAACAGATGCATTTTTCTGCCTGATTTTTCTCATTGAGCGCTATGTTTGTCAGATTTCCCAGGCTGGTTTTTGTCACTAGACATGACGATCAAGCTGTACAATAGTGCACTACCTTACAAGTACACCGTGGCTCACTTACTCGCTATACCAGTCACCATTTCGGAAGCTCCAAACTTTGTAGTGCCGCACATAATGCTTTGATGAATGTTTCTGTACAGTGTTTCATGAAAAGGTATTATTTCTATTGGACATTTGCCTACGAGTGAAATTCTGGATCATGGTGTATGTATGAAATTGTATAACATGAGCCCTCACAAAGAAGTTCAACCAGTTCTCAAGATTAACAAGGTTTGGCTGGATGCTAGTTCATGTTTATCAATGCTGCATGGATATGGGCCATTAACCAAAATAAATAAAGTTTTACTATTTGTCCTGAGACCAAGCCCGTCTTCATACCACAAAACCTGTGCATCTGCCTCGGCTGTGGAGAGGGTGACTCAGGTGTTTCCTCCTGGTGCCTTCAACAGGTGCATCTTTGAGCATTCTCTTTCAAGTCTCCACTTCTTTCTTGGTGTTAACCATGAGCTTCAAAAGCTTTTGCCTGGACCCTGCCAGTGTATGCTAAAATCATGCGAAAGATAATAGTTCTCAATTCTGAGAACAATTTTTTGGGTGTCTGTGATGATTAAGTATCTAGGTGGGTACAACATGTTTCTGCATAGAAGAAAATTAAGGTTGCTCTTCTGGCTTAATAAATTACGTATACTTAATTGGCTATGTTTGCCATCTATTTTGATTTTGTGGTTGTTGGTTTGAGACATGGTCTAACTCCTAGAACAAAACGGTCTTCAAACTCATAATCTTCTTCACTGGCCTGCAGAGTGCCAGGATTCCATGGATGCACCATTGTGTCTGGCTGAACTACCAATTTCCAGTTCTATATAAATGCATTATTCTTATAAGTTAATAAAAATCAGCCTTTATAAAGAAAAGTCATTGGGAATAGACATTTCTTTCAACTATATGATAAATTCCTGAGCAGTTGTACCATTCTTCTATTTCTAGGCAATTTGCTAGAAAGAAAAACACAGACTGACCAAGTTTTTTAATGAATAAAAGAACAACATAAAATAGTTTTGAATATGTATAAATAAAGCCACAGCTGTTAGTTTTTTTCTCAAAATGTCAAAAAGGTTATTAATCAGTTTGTGTTACAAAATGCATCAACATGACAGAAAACCCAGCTGTTCCATATGGACAGCTTTCACGCACACACACAGCTACCACATCTGAATGATAGAATGAACACAAAGCCTGAGTGTGACATTATAGACCCAGCTGTGTGTTGTGCTGTCAGGCCCTCATCCTCAAACACGCTTTCATCCAAGAATCATCATCTTTATTTCTTCTTACTTCTCTACAGATGCAGCACTCCTAGCCCCTGAGTTTTAATATAGCAGGAGCAGCCACCGTTCGTCAAAAGACAAAGCTCCAGGAATAACACAGGAGCAGCACCTCAGAACCTGAGGATCAAAATCTTTGAGCCAGGAGCTTCTTCCACATGTTCAATTTGCCTTCATGAATTGAGATGAAATTAATTTGCTTTTTACCCTGAAAACTTTATATCGAGTTCCTTAAATGGCTTAGCTTCTTGAAGCATCTGCAGGATTTGTGTAACTACGGAAGAAGGCAATCCTTGTGTTCCAAGTGACCTGGTCAAATGACTTAGAATGCCAAGTCTACTGGAAATATGCCATTACGCTTGCTTTTTTTTTTTTTTTCGACACTGCTACTTGCTAGTCAGACTAAAAATTACTCTTTTCAGAGGACCTAATACATAAAGAAAGCAGAAGTCATGAAGTATCCAAGTCACTGGAGAAACACAGATTATACAGAGACCAGAGAGTAGAGAAATAATTAGAGTAAAAAAAAAAAAAAAAGTATTGTTAAATGCTAATTCAAATGTATTTCATATTACTCTCTAACCTCACTTTTCATCATTTTATTATGTAGGTGGCTCCCACCACCTGCACTTTAGAGTGTTTGCTATATATCTGAGTTTTCCAGTTACTGTTAATCAATTGAATGTCCATTTGACACAAGAAAACATTGTATTATTCTAAAATATTTGTCAAAACTATTCTTAAAAGTAGAAGCTTCTCCATAGCAAGGGAAACAGGGACTGTCTCTGACATGAACTCAGTGGCTTGCTCTTTGATCACCTCCCCCCTGATGGAGGAGCAGCCTTACCAGGCCACAGAGGAAAAGAGTGCAGCCACTCCTGATAAGACCTTATAGGCTAGGGTCAGATGGAAGGGGAGAAGGGCCTCCTCTATCTTTAGACTGGGGGGAGGGGCATGGAAGGAGAAGAGGGAGGGAGGATGGTATTGGGAGGGGACCTGGGAGGGGCTACAGCTGGGATACAAAGTGAATAAATTGTAATAAATTTTAAAAAACTAAAAAAAGAAAATAGTAGAAGCTTTCACAATCAATACAAAATAAAAACATAAAAATACAATCTAATAATATATTATGTAAGACTCAAAATCTATAAATATGATATGTTCCCTTAATTAAAAATTAAATGTACCACTAGTATTAAAAACAACCCTAAGCCAGGTGTGATGGCAGATGCCTATAATCCCAGTACTAAGGAAGCAGAGGCATGAGGATCTCTTGAGAGTTTGAGGCCAGGCTGGTCTACAAAGCTAGTCAAAGACAGCCAATATGACACAAAGAAACCCTGTCTCAAAAATCAGACAAATAGAAAACTCCAAAACAACAACAACAACAAAAACTAAATGTGCTTGCAAATGGTCGACTTTACATTTTTTCTTTAAACTTTACAAGGTTTTATTTTGACCAGGCAGATACCTACATCAATGGTTTTTCTTACTTTGTGTCTTTCTGGTAAATACATAGTTTTCAGTATATCACTAATGAACAAGTGTACCTCAAAACACTGAACTCCTTGGTCTGGAATTATTTGGAGAAGAAAAATAACATTCAGAGTTATTTGAGCCACTGGACTTTGAGATCTATTTGTCATATCAGTTTGTGATGCTAAGAGATAAGAGGGAATGAGTAGGAGGAAGAGAGAGGCAGAACACAAGGTGAAAAGATTTAGAGAGAAATTTGGCATTCCTTAAGGCATATGTAACTTCTTGGCAATTTCAAAAGGCAGAAAAATGAGGAACCAGGTAATTGGGAGGAGCTTAGCTAGCTTGCTTGACAGACATACCCCACTGTTTATCAACCAACATAAAGATAAAATGATATAGAAAGAGAATTCAGGATTGAGCGTAAAACAGAAAAATGTATGAAGGTGCCACTAATTCTGTCTGTTTTCCACTGTCCATTTCCACCAAATGGGTTTCTATGATCCAACTTTCTTTTTCCTTTCATTCACTCTTATATTCCCACCTTTAGATTTCAAATTCACCTGAATAAACTTAATTTTTACAAGAGCTCATTCCTGTAAAAACAAATATGGCCAGCACAAAAGCATCCAGCCCTGCTGGCTTTGACTCAAGAATCACAAATGTGAAAGAACCTCTTAACATTGCCCTGCCACCAGCCTGTACTTCCTTGGTGTCATGGATCTTTGCTGAACCAATAATCTGTTACCTTTTCTTATCTCTCAGAGATACCAAATCCTCCTTGATTAATAGGTCAGTGGGCAAAAATAGAATCAGTTTGAAGAGAACTCTTAGATCCTTCCAGTTCAACAATTTGCAGTCCACCAGAAACTGCACTTACTGCTTGGCCCTCACTTACACAGTGTCTGAGAAACAAGACCTCCATGTTGGTGAGGGCAACAGCCCTTACCTTCTTAGGCACTTCAGGTTTGCATTGACCTTGCTTCTTTTTTGGGGGGGTTAATATATTTTTTTTATTTTTATTAATTACATTTTATTCACTTTATGTATCTCCCTATAAGTCCTTCCCTCCTCCCCTCCCTACCTCACCCCCCCACCCCTTTTTCATGCATGCCCCTCCCCAAGTCCACTGATAGAGGAGGTCCTCCTCTATCATATCTCATCAGGAGTGGCTGCATTGTCATCTTCTGTGGCCTGGTAAGGCTGCTCCCACCTCTGGGGGAGGTCACCAAAGAGCAGGCCAATCAGTTCATGTCAGAGACTGTCCCTGTCCCCATTACTATGGAACCCATTTGGACATTAAACTGCCATGGACTACATCTGTGTAGGGGTTCTAGGTTATCTCCATGCATAGTACTTGGTTGGAGTATGAGTCTCTGGAATGACCCCTGTGTTCAAATTTCTGGTTCTGTTGCTCTCCTTGTGGAGTTCCTGTCCTCTCCAGATCTTACTATTTCCCACTTCTTACATAAGATTCCATGCACTCTACCCAACAATTTTCCATAAGTCTCAGCATCTGCTTTGATAGTCTGCAGGGCAGAGCCTTTCAGAGGCCCTCTGTGGTAGGTTTCTAGCTTGTTTCCTGTTTTCTTCTTCTGATGTGTTTCCTCTTTGCCTTTTGGGATGGGGATTGAGCATTTTAGTCAGGGTCCTCTCTCTTGATTAGTTTCTTTAGATGTACAGATTTTAGTAGGTTTATCCTATATTACATGCCTATATGGTGGCGCACACCAGTAGGATTTGCTGAAGGAGGCAGAGGCAGGAGGAACATGAGTTCAAGGCCAGCCTGACCTTGCTTCTTGATAAGTTATTCACACGGTATGAATCTTGGACTAGCTCATACATTACATTACTTCCTGATTCTTCATTCTCTACCAACACATTCATTTCTCTTCCTTCCTCTGAAATGTAATTATGCTAGGGATTTATATTTTGTACTTTCCATCTTTTCGTCCCAACCAGATCCTCACCATCAACACTTCCCTAAGTGTTGTGTTGTGAAACTGAATAGTTCGTATATGCCCTTCATCTTCCTCCATGTTGTATATGCACTGATCTTTCCCTGAGACAGTCTCTCGAATGGCTTTATACAGAACATTCCACTGATCCCTTTGCTCTTTTTTCCTTGGTTGTTGATCTTTATTCCTTTGTGGCAACCTTATCCTATCGAGAATGAATCGCTCAGCCTTCATTGCTCCTCTCTTCTCTTACATGCATGTATACCCTCTGCGGTTCCATTTGTCTCTGTTGTTTAAAATCAATACAATTGTAGTTTTGTGGTTTTTACATCTCTGGCCCCCACTTCTCCTTCGATTTTTCTCTTTGTTTATAAAAACTAATTTGGTCTACAGCCTTTGAAGTCTCAAGAGCATAGCAAGCTTAACCCAGAAAATCTAATTCTTGATTTACTTTCAAATCTTGTATAACTCACATTTTTCCATGTCAGAAACGGGCAGTAATATTCATTCGGGTGTTCAGGTCAAATATCGTGGTTTCTTCTTTGACTTCATTCTTTCTTACCAACAATCTGATAATAAATCTTGTCATCCATCTCATCTGGGATCTAATGAAGTCACAACTTCTCTGCTAACATTACCCCAATTCCAAGTCCCTGACAATTCTTACATCTGCAGCAGATGCTAATCCCTTCCAAACTACGCATAGACAGTATAGAATTGTTTAAATTCAAGACAGTCAGAATTGTTTAAAAGTTCAGCCAGACCAAACCATTACTGCATATAAAAACTTTCAGTAGCTTCCTTTCAGGTTTAAAATCTAAACTCTTTGGTTTTGGTTAACATTCTAAGATTATGATATTTTTATGAGTATACTCTGTTATTATTTGGCCCTCCTCTGGTTCCCCTAACCTCTCGTCATGATTCACTTTCATCTTATTTTCTCTTTTCTGATCAAATATATTACATAACTCTCTCTTTTTTTGATAAGATTGCATCCTCCAAATCAATGAGCCTCTTTAATTTTATGACTATCTCTCCCTCCCCTCTCTCTCCTCTCTGTCTGTCCCTCTCCCCTCCCCCCCTCTAAAACACACACATTTATAATTTTAAGTCTAGGTGCGTGTTTTTCAGTAGCATTCTATGCAGTGTGTTGCACATTCTTTATTATATATGACTCCCCCTTCGGAAATCTAATTACTAGATACATTATCACTAATAGTGTCACCTGTGTCCTTGCTCCCTTTGGGAAATGAGAAAGGACTGAGTAGAGTCTACATGAATATGAGAATTAGCAGATAGAGAATTCATTGACAAGGTTTTATATGCAGAAAATGCTGGACTGGGCACTCTGTGAATCCCTATACTTTGGGAATCCAAATCATCTCTGTCTTCTTTCACAAAAGACTTCTTCCCCATGGCAAAGTAACTTGGAACGTATAGAATATACACTTTAGATATTATTTGTAAAACTGAGCATTAAGAATCTACTTTTTTTTCTTGGTGAATTATACCCAAGTAACAATCTTAAAGTATGTATAATTATATTTGTTTCTAAATATTTTTCCAGAAGACATTATTTTTTCTACCTACAGTGAATTCTCAGTGAATTTTTCACTTTTCTGGAAATAACATAATTCCAGTACAGAAGCCCCTAGAAATGTAAACTTGCAGAGAATTCCTTTCCATACTTTGATCAATATTCTACCCATCTAATACAATTTTGCCAAAGGAGAATCCTGCCAGGATGATCTCGTGACTCAGCAGGGAACATGCTCATCAGCCCAAGAATGGGACAGAAGATTTTGGCTGTTTTTCCGGATCACCTTTATTCAAATTAAAAAGCTATGCTATTCAGTTAATCGCCTAAAGTCAATTTAATATACACAGTCTTTTCATGAGTAGAAAAAGCTATACAGAGCCAGACAAGCTTCTGTATAGGAAACGCGTGAAAAGCATTACCATGTCTCAGTTTCTACTTTCTGAAAGTGACAGCCACTGGGCACAGGTGCAACTACTGAGAGCATAGAACACATAGGAGAGAGCTCAAAGGATCTAACTCTGTTTGCCTATCTGTAATAAGAATGATTGTCCTTTCTATATCCCACATAGAAAATAGCTTCCAGCCAGCATTTGTTTGGGGGGAAATGTAGAGAAATAGAAAACCAGTGGAGGATAATACAATAGATGTTTACATGCTCTGTGCACTAGAGAGCTCAGAGTAAAGAAACACAAGAGGCATAGAGCCTAATACAACATTAAGTAGGAAGGTGAACTTTAATAGTTAGGATTATTATGGTAAATTTTGTCTAGGCTAAACTGAAGTCTCTCATTAAGAACAAACTCCCTGGGCCCAGGTTGGTTGACTCTGTTGGTTTTTTTGTGAAGTTCTTGTCTCCAACAGGTACTTTTATCCTTCCCCATACTATTCTACAAGGTTTCCCAGTTCCACCTAATGTTTCCATCTGCTACTCTATGGAACCTCTCAAAGGACCGCTATGCTAAGCTCCCATCTGCAAGCATAGCAGAGTATTATTAAGAGTGTCAGGGGTTGGCTCTCTCCCATGGGGTGGGTTTCAGGTTGAGCCAGGCATTTGTTGGACATTCCCTCAATCTCTGCTCTATCTTTATCTTTGGACATCTTGTAGGCAGGATTAATTTTTGGTCAAAGTTTTTATGGATGGATTGCTGTTCCCATGCCTCCACTAGAAGTCCTGTCTGGATAGCAGCTGGCCTCTTCAGTCTCTAATGACACCCACTACTGAATCACCAACCAAGGACCAAGCAGGACTACATATGTCCCCTACACATATGTAGCCAATGGGCAGCTTAGTCTCCACATGGGTCCTCTAATAAAGGAGGCAGGGGCTGTCTCTGAAATGGACTTTGTTCCCTTTTTTTTTGATCACTTTCCTTTGCAGGTTTCCTAACCTCAGGGGAAAACGATGTGCTCAGTCATGATGTGACTTGATGTGCTGGTGTGGGTGGTGGTGGGATAAGGCTCCCCTTTTTTCTGAGGAGTAGGGGAGGGAGAAAGAAGGAGAGAGGGGCCTGTGATCCAGATGTAAAGTGAATAAAAATAAATTAATTTAAAAGCATTTTGCTTCTTAATTCTTTAGTTAGCATTGGAATTCAGTGTTTTATAACTCACAGTGATGGCTTCCTATTCTCTGCTTTCATTTTTCTCAGAGTTACTTCAAATGATAAATGAAGATATCCAAACCACTCTGTCAATAGAGATAACTTTGGTTAGCAATTTAAAATGACATTTCTTAGCTTATGATACAAGGAGTACTGTCGTATTTACCACAAGTAATCAACCTGGTTCCACATTTAGTATATCAGAATACTTCTATTATACGTGAAAATTTATTAAGGGCAACTGTCATAGAAACAGAGTTCACAAATACTACAGGACAAATATGAACACTAAGAATAATAAAATTAAAATATTAGACAAATAATATAGGATAAACATACTAAAATCTGTACACCTAAAGAAGCTAAGCAAGAAGGAGGACCCTGGGTAAGATGATCAATCCTCACTCAGAAAGGCAAATGGGACAGATAACAGAAGAGGGAGAAAACAGGCAACAGGAAAGAAACCTGCCACAGAGGGCCTCTGAAAGACTCTACCCAGGAGGGTATCAAAACATATGCCGAGATTCATAGCCAAACTTTTTGCAGAGTTCAGAGAATCTTATGAAAGAAGGGGAGATAGAAAGACCTGGAGGGAACAGGAGCTCCATAAGGAGAGCAACAGAACTAAAAAAAATCTAGGTCCAGGGTTCTTTTCTGAAACTGATATTCCAACCAAGGACCATGCATAGAGATAACCTATAACCCCTACACAGATGTTGCCCATGGCAGCTCAGTGTCCAAGGGGTTCCCTAATAATGGGAACAGGGACTGTTTCTGACATGAACTCAGTGGCTGGCTCTTTGATCACCTCCCCCTGAGGGAGGGTATATTCATTATCTTTTGTGTGTACTATTTATTATTCTAGTTGTTGGGGATTCACACAACAGTGCACAAGGAAGACAAACTTTCTAGCCTCAGGAAGCAACTGTTGTGCTGAAAGAGCCATGAAGATATGAAAAAAGCAAATACAAATATAAATGTTGTGTTATAGAGTGCTCTATCATTGATAACAAATAATTTACTATATTTAGATTGGTGGATAGTGAAAGACAACTCAGAAGAAGCAAATGAAGGCGAACCATGTGAAGAGAGGAGGAACACCCATTCCCAATAACAGTCAGGATGTTAAAGTGCCCCAAAACGGGAGAAAGTAAAGAGCAGTGATTTCAGCAGGATTAACTGAATGGTCAAATCCCATAAATTTCCAGAGGTCCATAGAGAAATCAGTTGCACAACTGTGAACAGGGAACACAGTAAGTGCAGTCATATGAAGTTATTAACATTTTTCAGCCAAAAGGGTAATATTGGACTGTCATTTCCAGAATTCAGAAGAGATGTTCTACCTGAGGTCACCTTGAAAGGTTTCCATCAACCAATGTACATAATAAGCCAGAGATGACTCCACAGGAGGAAGTCTAGGCAGAGCAGCAGCCTCTCCCTAGGATCGTCTGCTAAGGTCTCCTGTCAGTCAACCCAAGTAGCCAAAGAGAGGAAAACTTATGGGTTCAACACTTGTCTCCTGGAGTAGAAAACAAGTCAAAGAAAGGAGAAATTAAAAAAAAGTGGACAATATCAAGGACTAAGAATTAATGTAACTGAAAAAAAATTCAGCATGGCTGAATTAAGGAGACTGAATAGGGCAGGGCTTTGAAAAAATGGTAGATAGTCACATAATGATTATTCAGAAGCACAAAGAATTAAACTTTGTGGGATGAGAGTATTAGTACTACGAGGGTCCAGGGAGTAGACAAGGCATGCAAGTAGAAAGGGATTGTTCATTGATTGATGCAAATAGAGTAGAAGGCCTTGGAAAGGTGTCCCAGAGATGTCTCGTTAGCTAGGTCCCAAGGAAACGGTGTTTGATGTATGACCTAAGAGGGTGATGTGAGGGTGTGTCTGACCTACGACACATTCATGCAAAGCAGCACTTATTCCTTCACATCCTTTCCTGCTCTCAGATGGGAGTGGAAGGTTGGGTGCCTCATGACTGTGTTTACACCCTTTCAGACAGGATTCTGAAAACGGGACTGCAGCTCAGATCCTCCTTTGAATCTGTTCATCTCTCCACACTGAATATATTTAACCTAAACCATTGTGTAGCTTAGCTACTCACCTATTCTAAACTCTGTTCAAATGACCCGTTTTTTATTGAGCCTTTTCTTCCATGCCCAAAATAAAAGGGTCCTTTTCCCTGCCACTTGACACCTCTTTTCTTAACACCTACCACTATCTGAAATTAAATGCTGAGGAGAGAATAATAGTCAGGCTCTACAGTGAGGTGAATGACATAAGGGCTGTTACTCATTCACAGCTTTTTTCACAGCGTCATCCACAGCCTGTTCCATGGTGCCCAGGGAAGTGGTTATCACAGGGTAATTTGACTATCATAGAGTACAAATCAATACGAATGCATTTTCCCTTCCCCATAATACCAATCCTATCTTACAAATCCATGTTCCTTAGTCTTATGTACGTGGCACAGATATTTCTTGCCCATATATATATATATTACACACACACACACACACACACATAAAAATTCCTTCTATCTATTATTTTCCTACTTTTGTACCTTTTGGATTTTCATCCTTCCACCTACTGAAAGGGAACACTGTAGAGTAAAACCTTTAATTATTCAAATTCAACAGATGATCCAGCTTGAATATAACGATATAGCACACTATCCATCTCCACACAAGACCTTGACTCCCGTTGCTACTGACGGCAGAGCTTCTCAATAACACCACACCCCCCTTTTCCTTATATCTTTTTGCCTGCTCTTTCCACCTCTCCCCAGGCTTTCTCACATTAATTCATTCTTATTTTTTTCACTTTTGAATGTTAGAGTTGGGGAGGTGGCTATTATGACATAGGAGGGGGCACACTGAACCAAGGGCATAGAGTTTGTTTCCAAACAAAATATTTGAACACAGAGAGCAGGGTGTTGGACTGAGGTGCCTTCAACCACCAATGTAATCTTGTAGGTGGGTAGTGTGCTTTTGAAAAAGGCACTACTGAAATAAATGACCCAAGACAAGCCGTACCTCAGCAACATAGATATTGTACTGTCTTCTGTCTGTTCTAGCTAACTGTTTTTGTTTGTATTCATTCCAGATAATCCCTAAATTCACTAACCTCCATCCTGAATGAAGTATTTTTAAAATTAAGTTTTCAACTTTTGATTAAATTCATTTTTAGTTAGTGATGCACTACAGTATCTTCTATACTTTCAGGTTTTTTTATTCTAACATGATAGTATATTTTAATATTGAAATAACTGAAAAAGTGAGTTCTTAAATAAATCAAAAATGAGATTAGTCAGTTAAAAAATACCTAACCAATGACACTTTTGAAAAGAAATTACTGAAATGCTTTTAAATCATTGTTAGCTTATAATTATGAAACAAATTTAATTAAATAACATTATTAATAGTAATATATTATCATTAAAATTTTCCAAATAGTTCAAAGTGTTATGATTTTTTACTTATATTGTTCTAGAGAAATGAATAAGCAAGCATGTAAATCAGTTTTTCTACTATGGAGTTGAGTACCTAAGGCACCCAACCAAACACGCAGCTAGCTTTTTGCCTAGGGAAAAATAGTTTCTAAACTATAAATATAGCCCAACCTTCAACCATACTGCCTATAACTGGACAATCTGTAATACAGCCCCTGGGTATAATCATAGGAAAGTTTCTATGAATATTAACAGCTCACAAAATTCTTTATGATAGAAAGCTATATGCATGTTTCTAATTATCATAAATTTGGCAGTTATATTCCATGTAAATATGTCTGTGTATGGAAATGTGTATGCATGTAGAAAGTGTTTGTTTACACTCATAATTTTTTTTCTCCCAGCGAATTAGTTAACCAATTTATTTTCATTATATTTCAAATCATTGTAAGATTTTTAGGTTCAATAACCTTGGAGCTGTCTATTATTAATATATGCATAGCAAAGCCTAAGAAGTTGGAATCAGAAAGATGAAAATTTAAAATGACAGAGAAGGATAACCCAATGTTGGGCAGAGGGAATGCTTGTTAAAACTGCATTTCAGAGTATGCTTCTCAGAGAACACATATGGGACAGTTAGCAGGGAACGTGCTATCTGAACAAGAAGGTACTAAAATGCCTAGTTAAATGTGAGAGACAGATGACCCATCTGTGGCTGGGAATTTCACAGACACTTATTCTTTGCCCTTTAATCATTTGTGAGTTTCTGAGTTGTCACTTTCCACTGTACAAAGAAATATTTTAAGGCGGTCTGAGGCCAGCAACAATATATAAATATAGAGCTGTAAATGTACAGAGCAGGATGAGAGCATGTCTATTTAACAAAATGACAGCAGCAGGTTCATCTGTAGGGCTGATGAACTTCCCATCCCTGGGTTCTTGGTCATATTTACAGTACCAGATATATATTTTCTCCAGTGGAGTGGGCTTTAAAAACCAATCAAAAAGTGGTTGGTTACCACCAAAATGTTCATGCCACTATTGCACCCATCGGCTTTTTCTGGCGTACGTCATCACTGTAGCTCACAGGTTAACAGCAGAGTAAGACTCCTCATGACCTTTCTCTCCTGCAACCTTCCTAGCACTTTCCGCTACTATGAAATATACCCAGCCCTGAAGAAGCTTCCTGGTAAACATCATTCGATTTCTTCATGTCCTGTCAATAAAGTATGTGATGTCTTTAGCGACAGAGGCTTATCATCAAGTTCTTGAGGAGTTTGGATGTGAGAAAAGAAAGTAGGAAATGATATTATATAGGAATCTCAAAAAAGGTTTTTAAAAAAATTATTTTATTAATTATATTTTATTCACTTTGTATTCCTGCTGTAGCCCCCTCCCTCATCCCCTTCCAATCCCTCCCTCCTTTCCTCTTCTCCTCTCATGCCCCTCCCCCAGTCCACTGATAGAGGAGGTCCTCCTCCCCTTCCATCTGATCCTACTCTATCAGGTCCATCAGGACTGGCTGCATTGTCTTCCTCTGTAAGAAGGTAAGGCTCTTCCTTCCAAAGGGGGAGGTGGTCAAAGAGCCAGCCACTGAATTCATGTCGGAGACAGTCACTGTTCCTATTACTAGGAAACCAATTTGGACACTGAGCTGCCTTGGGCTACATCCATGCAGGGGTTCTAGGTTATCTCCACGAATGGTCCTTGATTGGAATATCAGTCTCAGAAAAGATCCCTGGGCCCAAGGTTTTTTTCTCTCCTTGTGGATCTCCTGTCCTCTCCAGGTCTTACTATGTCCCACGTCTTTCATAAGATTCCCTAAACTCTGCTCAACGTTCAGCTATGAGTCTCAGCCTCTGCTTTCATACCATGCAGGGTAGAGTCTTTTAGAGTCCCTCTGTGGTAGGCACCCATTGTTCCTTGATTTCTCTCTCTTCCAATGTCCATCCCGTTTGTTTTTCTGAGTGAGATTTGAGCATCTTATCCAGGGTCCTTTTTTTTGCTTAGCTTCTTTAAGTGTACAGATTTTAGTATGATTATCCTATATTATATGTCTAATATCCACTCATAAGTGACTATATACCATGTGTGTTTTCTGCTTCAGGGATACCTCACTCAGGATTATCTTTTTTAGATCCCACCATTTGCCTGCAAATTTCATGATTTCCTTGTTTTTTATTGCTGAGTAGTATTCCATTGTGTAAATGTATCACAATTTCTGTATCTATTCTTCACCTGAGGAACAGCTACGTTGTTTCCAGGTTCTGGCTATTATAAATAAAGCTGCTGTGAACATGTTGAGCAAATGTCCTTGTTGCATACTTGAGCATCTTTTGGATATATGCCTAGGAGTGGTATAGCTGGATCTTGAGGTAGCACTATTCCTATTTGTCCGAGAAAGCACCAAATTGATTTCCAAAGTGGTTATACAAGGTTATATTACCACCAGCAATGGATGAAGGTTCTCCTTTCTCCACATCTTCTCTAGCATGTGTTGTCACTCGAGTTTTTGATCTTAGCCATTCTGATGGGTGTAAGGTGAAATCTCAAGGTCGTTTTGATTTGCATTTCCCTGATGACTAAGGACGTTGAGCATTTCTTTAAGTTTTTCTCTGACATTCGATATTCCTCTATTGAGAATTCTCTGTTTAGCTCTGTACCCCATTTTTTAACTGGATTACTTGGTTTGTTGCTGTTTAACTTCTTGAATTTTTATATATACTGGATATTAGCCCTCTGTCAGATATAGAGTTGGTGAAGATCCTTTCCCAGTCTGTAAGCAGTTGTTTTGTTCTGACAACTGTGTCCTTTGCTTTACAGAACCTTTTCAGTTTCATTTATTGACTGTTGCTCTTAGAGACTATGCTGTTAGTGTTCTGTTCAGGAAGTTGTCTCCTGTGCCAATTAGTTCAAAGCTCTTCCCCACTTTTTCTTCTAACAGGTTTAGTGTGTCTGGTTTTATATTGAGGTCTTTGATCCACTTATATTTTATTTTTGTGCAGAGTGATAAGTATGGATCTATTGTGCTGGTCTAACTGGATATCAAAAAAAGTTTTTAAAATATCTGCAATGGCTCTGACCAGGCAACCATATGCACAGAGTTCTCACTAAAATACATCAAAAAATCAATGCAGCTAGTTCCAAGGAGACCAGAAAAGCTAGGGTCAGATGGAAGGGGAAGAGGACCTCCCCTAATTGTGGACTTGGAGAGGGGCAAGGAGGAGTAGACAAAGGGAGGGTGGGAGTGGGAGGGGAGGAGGGAGAGGACTAGAGCTGGGATACAAAGTGAATAAACTGTAATTAATATAAAAAATAAAATTTTAATTTAAAAAAGACATCAAAAGAACCACTATGGCAATGTATTTACAAAAAAAAAAATCTTAAAAAGAAAGTTTTAAAAAATATCGCTGAACAAGTCTCTAAGTAGAATGCAATGTGAAAAGAAGTTTGAATCTAATACAAATGTAATACTGTATGCACTTTCATGAAAACACTGTATTAAAATGAAGCTTGGATAAAGGCGACACGGACCATCTACTGCTGCTATCCGACACAGCACAACGGCCCCTAGCCTAAGTGATAACCCAAATGTAAGATCTCTCACCAGCAATGAACTGGGAAAATGTCCAAATAAAGAAAGCATATTGGCTGTACATTGTGTCAAGCATCTGGGAAATGAAGAAAAAAATCGAGCTATAAGAACAACACAATTAGATTCTTATTACTGTGGAAAATACATTCTAAGAAAACATCAACCGAAGCTGAGAGTCTGTGGTCACTAACTGACAGTTAGACCTGAGTGCCGTGGGGCTACCTGGTAACTTAGAAAATACCTTTCATTGATCAGGCAAGATGTCTCAAAGAGTTAAATCACTTGCTGTGCAAAACTTATGTCTTGAGTTCATATCCTGAGAACCATGATAGGGGGAAAGAACTAGCTCCTGAAATTTCTTCATCTGATCTTTATTCATGCATGGCATACCCATGCCTATATTTACATATGAATACATGGTACATATATGATAAAAATAAATGAAATAAAATAATTAAAAGTGTCTCTAATCCATTGCATAAGAAGAAAAGGTCTAAGTCTTGACCTACTACAAAAAAATTTAAAACTTCAACCAAGACCTAGATTTTGTAATGATAGGAGAACTTTTGGTGAAACAATGAGATCTCAGAAGTTTTATAAAACTCAGAGCAAGAAGAGTCCAACTGAATCTTTAAGCAGCAATTCATCTTCTTGGAATGGGAAAATCATAAAGCAAAGAAATGTTAGAAGTCTTGGATAATGTGGTGGCTCTGTGTTTGAAAGGGTTGCTACGAAAATTTAGTGCAATGGACAGTTCTTAAAATATATGGAAGCAAATCTAATGAAGTCTCTAAATAATGAGGAGACAGAGTTCCAACAGGACATCTCTTGTCACCAATTTAATCTTCCAATAACAAAACTGAGTAACATCAAGGCTGAATTGTTGGTCAAAGGGGTCCCATGGAAATCTCCAAACAATCTCGGCTGTTGCCAAAAGAATAGTTTGCTCTCCACAAAGTGAAAACAAGGTCCAGTTGCTAAAGAGCACACCCACACATGCATTGAACATGAAGAGAGTGAGCTGGTACCTGCATAGAACCTTCACCTTTACATTCTACTGTCTTTGGTATGGGAAGGTATTCTTCAGGCTACCAAACGAAAGACAAGAACATCAACCCAACCACAAAACCTTTGATCTACATTCTGTCCTGCACTGTTGTTTCTTGCACTACTCTAGCCTACGACCTGCCAGGTGGCTATCTCTTTTACCTCTCTGCTCCTGTTCAAGTCCATCTGTTCCCTTCCCTCTCTTCTGAGTCTCTTTCATCTCCCAGAGTCCTTCTATCTCCCAGAAGCTGAATCCTCCACTTCCCACTCTGTATATTGGCCATCAACTCTTTATTGCAACTAACTAGCAGGGAGACAACACCAGAAAATCTAATAGATTGCCTCTAGGCAAGTGAGGAAGGATGAACATTTGCAAAACAGATTAAAGCCTGTGATGGGTCAACAAGGTGATAATACTGATACCCTGCTAGTCCTTGGCTCTCTGCAGGTATAGAATTAACAATTGAAAATACAGAGACATACCTTCACACAAAATGAAGGAAAGTTACTTCAACAAATCAATCTTTATATAAAATGGGACTTTTTTAAAGAGAAAGAAAACACTATAAACATACATCTGATTTGGTGCCAAGAGAGAAATGTTGTCCATGTGATGCTAACAGCCATATGTGCCCATCATAGTTTGATTATTTTCAAATCATTTGTCACATATTGGCCCACAGATGAGCCAACAACTTTCCACTGAGAGGACAATGACAAATCTGAGGCCTAGCACAAAAGAAGGACACACTGTAAACATATAAGCATGCAGCCCAGATCTTCATGTCGTTATGAGTGTACCAGAACTCCTCCTCAACCAATTCCTATGTCCAGATGACATTTTCCTATGACAAGCTGATCAGGAGCAAAATGCCTAAGCCTGGTTCAGAAACAAGTTTGCCTAGCACTTAGATGCTCATTCCAAACTGAACAAAAGATCCTATGGGGGGGAGGGGTAACTTTCAACACAGTAGTGACTGAAAAATAATTCTCCATTGTGCAAATTTTACAATAAATTTAACCGTTTTGTATAAAAACAAGAGCATCCTGAAAAAAAATATTTCTATCAGGCTTCCTCTGCTAGGAACAAGAAGAAATTTATTCTATGAGAAACTTATGCTTTGGTTGTAACTTTTCCCATTGGATTTTTCACTAAGTGGATTTTCTGGTTCTATTTTCCTATTTAGTCTATATTAAGCAAGATGTGTTTCTGTGCCTCTCAGAGGTGCTTGCTTCAAAGGAACTATATGATCACTAGATAACAGACTGATACAGAGCTACTTCTGTGTGATTTTAAACATGCCAACATGGTTCTCACTTTGGGTATTGTGTTCACTGGGAAACAGCTCCTTGGCATTTGGAATTCAACACAAGCCCTTCTCTCTAACCCACCTGCTTGCACTTCATTTGCATTCCCACCTATCTCTAGGCATTTTGCCATAAAATTGAGGGTTTGGCTGTTACTCGGCAAAGATGCTAGTCAATAATGCCTTAAGGAATTGACCTTTCCAGGACCATTTATATTTTAGGTGTAGAATCCAAAGGGATATTTTTCAGATGACTGAAGTTAACACATGCAAGGAGGATCGTTAGTCACCTGGTCGTACTTTGCATTGTTCTCCTCTATTTGGATCACAAGATTTATGCTGTCTTTTAATATCTTAGAATTTCTAGGTGTAGATAAAATTATTGACAAGTTTTGTATTATGAACCCTGAGAAGAGAGAGCAAGGGGGACAAGGATTCCATAGCTGCATGATCTCATTCCTCTCTGACTTTTATGTACTCTTAAGCAATATTTAGCAACAAAAGAAAAAGTAACTCCTTAGGCCACTATGTAACAACAACTCCTTTTACTTATTGCAAATTGGATTTATGCCATTTTCATAACACGAAATAGATTGCAGGGCTGCTATCTCCATTGCAAACAAGTATATAATGTTCCTTAATGTAACTTTTAGAGCCTTGCTCGCCGGGTTTCTATATGATTTTCACAGCTATGTGAATATTTTTCCCTTAATTTGATGTAACATAATATACCCTATCATTCTTTTTTGTCATTGTAATGAAGGCTTTTCTATGGCTTTTTTTCTTGTTGCCATTTTATATTCTGCAATGAGCATTTGGTGTTGCTTTATTCTGTTGTGAAGTTATTTCTGCAGAGTTAAATGTCGGTAATAGAATGTTTAAGTCAAACATATGAACATTTCTGTACCTTTATTATAGTTATTATCTCTCTACTTTCTCTCTGGAATTCTTGTAAATGAAGCCACTTCATATGACATCAGACCATCAAGAAGTCACTTTCCTGAAACTGAGCTTAGCGGGTCGCAGAGCAGATGTGCTGCTGACAGTAATTTTCTGAACAGAGAGTTAAACATCCAAGTGACAGGAAATCAGAGCTCAGCTTTGCTGAGAGAAAGCATGCACTCACTCTTAAGCCCAAGAATAACACGGGCTTAACTTCAAGCTTTATCCTATGCATTCAATTTTTTTTTCTAAAGATATTCGGTAGAAATCTTTATTCTTCAAAACACTCAAATTTTATTTATCTAGAAATATCCACACACAAACTCTCTGGTTCTATTAGATACTCTCACCATTCAAAAATTGTTTCTTGCAGCTTGTGTTATAGCTATGACTGAATCATTAATACTTCATGACTTTCCTACAGTAACATAAGCTTCTTTCCACATTGGTTTGGCTTTGATTTTTCAGGGGTGGGGTTGGTTTGGTTTGGTTTGGTTTTGCTTTGTATCCCAGGTTTTCCTCAAACTTGAGATCTTCCTGCCCCTGGCGTTCTGGAAATAAAAACATGTGCTTTCACTTTACTTTTCTCTCTTTCTGTCTTTTTTCTACTCTAATTTTAATGCTCTATATATAAAAAAATACATTTACTATTAATTGAAGTAATTATCATTGAATAAATAGATGGACAGATTGATATATTACACAATCAGGACCAAGTAACTCTTACTAAAAGTGTTATCTTTTTCATTAAAAACATACAAGGATTTAAAGTGTTTATTATTATTATTATTATTATTATTATTATATTTATATTTATTACAAACTCATCCTGGTTGTAGCCCCATACCTCATCTCCTCCCAATCCTACCCTCCCTCTTCTCCTCCAATGGCCCTCCTTTAGTCCTCCCAGGGAGTCCTGAAGAAACTGATGAATCAAGGAAAGACCTAGCATGGAGAGGACCTAGACCCCCTGCTCAGTCTTCATGAGTTCCCTAGTAAGGGGAGTAGGGGCTGCCTCTGGCATGAACTCAGTTGCCTGCTCTTTGACCACCCCCCACCTGGTGAGATGGCGTGACTAGGCCACACAGAAAGAATTTCCAGACAGTCCTGATGAGAGTTGATAGGTTAGGGTCAGATTTAACATTTTTGATAGAAATTTAAAGCATTTTCTTTGTTATATTAAAATTCAGTTAAGATTTTACTAGGTTTATCCTATATTATATGTCTATATGAGTGAGTATATACTATGTGTGTCTTTCTGCTTCTGGGATAGCTAACTCAGGATGATCTTTGACAGATCCCACCATTTACCTGCAAATTTCATGATTTCCCTGTTTTTTATTGCTGAGTAATATTCCATTGTGTAGATGTACCACAATTTCTGTATCCATTCCACCACTGAGGGGCATCTGGGCTGTTTCCAGCTTCTGGCTATTACAAATAAGGCTGTTACAAACATGGTTGAGCAAATGTCCTTATTGTGTACTTGAGCCTCTTTTGGGTATATGCCTAGGAGTGGTATAGCTGGATCTTGAGGAAGCACTATTCCCAGTTGTCTGAGGAAGCGCTAGATTGCTTTCCAGAGGGTTGTACAAGTTTAAATTCCCACCAGCAGTAGAGGAGGGTTCCCCTTTCTCCACAACCTCTCCAGCATGTGTTGTCACTTGAGTTTTTGATCTTAGCCATTCTGATGGATATAAGGTGAAATCTTAGGGTTGTTTTGATTTGCATTTCCCTTATGACTAAGGATGTTGAACATTTCTTTAAGTGTTTCTCTACCATTCTATATTCCTCTACAGAGAATTCTCTGTTTAGCTCTGTACTCCATTTTTTAATTGGATTACTTGATTTGATGCTGTTTAACTTCTTGAGTTCTTCATATATATTCTGGATATTAGTCCTCTGTCAGATATCAGGTTGGTGAAGATCCTTACCCAATCTGTAGGCAGTCATTTTGTTCTGACGACAGTGTTCTTTGCTTTACAGAAGCTTTTCAGTTTCATTAGGTTCCATTTATTGATTGTTGCTCTTAGATACTAAAATCTGTACACCTAAAGAAACTAATCAAGAGGAAAGACTCTTGCTAAAATGTTCATTTCCTATCCAGAAAGGCAAAGAGGATGGACATCAGAAGAAGAGAAAAGAGGGAACAAGTCAGGAGCCTGACACAGAGGACCTCTGAAAAGCTCTGCCCTGCAGACTATCAATGCAGATGCTAAGACTTAAGGGCAACCTTTGGGCAGAGTGCAGGGAATCTTAGGAAAGAAGTGGGAAACAGTAAGATCTGGAGAGGGCAGGAACTCCAGAAAGAGAGCAACAGAACCAAAAATTCTGAGCACAGGGGTCTTTCCTGAGACTGATACTCCAACCAAGGACTATGCATGGAGATAACCTAAGACCCCTGCACAGATGTAGCCTATGGCAGTTAAGTATCCAAGTGGGTTCCATTATAATAGGAACAGGGACTGCCTCTGACATTAACTGATTGGCCTGCTCTTTAATTACCTCCCCCTGAGGGAGAAGCAGCATCACCTGGCCACAGAAGAAAACAATGCAGCCACTCCTGATGAGACCTAATTGACTAGGATCAGAAGGAAGGAAAAGAAGACTTCCCCTATCAATGGACTTGGGGAGGGGCATGCATGCAGAGGGTGGAAGAAGGGAGGGATTGGGACAGGAGAAGGGAGGGAACCACAGGGGGATACAAAGTGAATAAAGTGTAATTAATAAAGAATACAAAAAAATAAGTTAAATAACAAAAAAGATGAAGTCCAAATGTAAGTTGTAGCAACTCTGAAATACTACAAAATATTAAGTTCTAGAAGGCAGTGTCAGTGAGAAAATGCAAAAGCAGACTTGGAGAGCACTTACAAAAAAAAGCAACATGGAAAAGCTGAAGCAGTGGTTGGAGTTGTCTAGACTACAATGACCTGAAAGGAGCTTGCCCCTGGCTGAAATAGAACATAAGAATGGGCTGTTGGGAATCCAATATATGCAGACTGTACAAACTACAGAGCTATTGAGAGGATACCTGGAAATGATCCCACCAGTACATAGCAGTACTTTATAAAGAGAATTATGCTAAAAAGTGTTTGCCATTTGGACTAAAATCAATGTCATTGAAAAGCAGAAAATGAGTTCAAGGCTCTTCCTCACTTTTTTTCTAACAGGTTTAATGTGTCTGGTTTTATGTTGAGGTCTTTGATCTACTTGGACTTTAGTTTTGTACAGGGTGATAAGTATGGATCTATTTGCATTTTTCTACATGAAGACATCCAGTTAGACCAGCACAATTTGTTGAAGATGCTATCTTTTCCCCATTGTATGGTTTTGGCATCTTTGTCAAAGATCAGGTGTCCATAAGTGTGTGGGTTTATTTCTGGGTCTTCTATTCGGTTCCATTGATCCACCACTCTGTTTCTATACCAGTACCATGCAGTTTTTATTACTGTTGCTCTATAGTACAGCTTGAGATCAGGGATGGAGATACATCCAGAAGATCTTTTATTGTAGAGGATTATTTTAGCAATTCTGGGTTTCTTGTTTCTCCATATGAAGTTGAGAATTTTTCTTTTGAAGAATTGTGTTGGTAATTTGATGGGAATTGCATTGAATCTATAGATTGCTTTTGGTAAGATGGCCACTTTTACTATGTTAATCCTGCCAAGCCATAAGCATGGAGATCTTTCCATCTTCTGACATTTTATATCACAAAATAGTAAAGTTATAAATAATAGAACATATCTCTAAACAGTCACAAAATGAAAATAGTATTTATGACTATTCTGTTAATGTTAAAAATATAACACTTATAAAATGAAATTAAACACATTTATTACTCTAAGTACCTAACCATTTTCTTGCCTTTATTACTCAAATAAAATCTTTCCAATTATAATTTCTCAGAGATAAACATACAAACACCCATTGGTATTAGTTGTCTGCACTGTGGTAATCGCTCATGAATTTCAATAGCTTACAACATCAAATGTTTGTTTCTCACTGATGTTTCATGTTGGTCCCTCCTGTTCTCTGATCCATCATCCCTTTCATTCAAGGACCTAGCACACAGAGGAAGCACTCAACAGGGATTTATTATTCTCACAACAGTGTGTAAAAATAATAAAAAGAAGTTCATTGAAATAGCCACAGTGGCTAAGAAGGATTTCTGCTTTGACTTTTTGTATCTAACTTTGATCACGTGTACGTGGATAAAGCCCAGGATTGAAGGAGCAGAAATATCTACCCTGCAGACTTACCATGACGAGCTATAAGAGAAATGGATGGAGATTATGGGTCCCTTTCAAAAGGAGGTAAATTTAGGGTGACTTCAAACAATCTTTCATGATTTCTTTCTATTTGTTTTATATCAAAAACCTCAACCATACCTTATGAGATAGTTTAAGATCATATGCAATCTGAAAAAGTATTCCATAAGGAAACAACACTGTATCCCTGCTAAAAATATGGCTCAATACATTAAATAATGAAATATTCTGTTTGTTAAATTTATGTCACTTTACCAGCTAGAATTTGAGGACAAAATAAAAGTCCTATGAATATTACTTCTATATAGGACCATCTAAATAACAATAAACATAAATGTTTGACATGTGTTGATTAATTGCAAGGTAAAACTGGGAGCCAAATTTAAATTAGATGAATTCTGAGTGTTATTTCTCATATTTTTTAATGTTAATGTGTATTTTGCCTGTACATGTTATATCCATGTGTCCTTTAATTCAAGCATCCAGGACACAGAGAAATCACTCACCAGGGATATATAGTGTGTGTAAAAATAACCAAAGGAAGTTCCCTGTGTGAGCCTGGTGCCCACAGGGGCCAGAAAAATGACATTATATCTCCAAGAACTGGAGATACAGACAGCTGTGGACCACCATGTGAGTGCTGGGCCTCAAATTCAGGTCTTCTGCTCTGAACCCAGCCTTTAATATTGATTCCTCGAAATACTGTTGAATTCTGAATCCATTTAGCCTTTTATGTCTGATGGTGTGAGCATTGTGAAATTATGAGCCACTATATTATATACGTACAGTTTTCCACATATATACATACAATTGTGACTAATGATTTTCTCTCCTTTAATATGCAGCTGTCTTCTGACTAATACTGGTTTAAATTCGGCATTATTAGAATACCCTTAAGAGAATGGTCTGAGCTTCTATTCGCCTGGTAGATTTATTTCCATTCTTGGCTCTCAGTCTCTGTATGTCTTTGTTCCTATGGTTTCTTAGAGATAACAGTTGATTCTTGTTTTCCCAGCCAATGAGATAGTCTACATCTCCTTATGGGTGTGGGTATGTCTCTCACCATGTAGGGTTATCATTAAGAGATGTTGACTAATATCTTTAATTTTGTTGTTCATTTTTTGTGTGATTGGTTGGATAATCTGCTCCTTTTTCTTCGCACTTAGTAGTAAGGGTTTGCTCATTATTGTGTAAGCCGTGATGGATTATTGCTCATCTCTCTTGTCTTCATTTATTCCTGTTCTGGAATGTATTCTTCCGGTGTCCTTGTGATTGCAACTTTCTTCCTCCTCTCTGTGTAGAATCTTCTGAAGTTTTGCTTTGGCAGTCATGAACTGCCTTAGTTTTATCATTTTTAATGTCATCTTGTTTCATATTTATTTACTTCCAAGTCTTGAAATATATAATTCCATGCTTTGAACTTATTTGCTGATAGGAAATCTAATGTTACTTTGATGTGTTTGTGTTTACAGATGAGTTGACATGTTTCACCTCCAGTTTTTAATATTGTTTCATTGCTTTGCTTTTGACAACTTGATCGTAATTTACTACAGAGAAGTTTTACTCAAATATTCTATATTTAGGAATTTAAGTGCCTATTTTGTTTACATCAATGTCTGTTTCAACATGTATAATTTTCCTGTGATAATTTTATTCAGTAGTTCCTCAATGCTTTGCAATTTATTTATTTATTTATTTATTTAATTTTTTTTTAATATTAGTTACAGTTTGTTAACTTTGTATCCCTGCTGTATCCCACTCCCTCTTTTCCTCCCAATTTCACTCTCCCACCCTCATCTCCTCCCTGCCCCTTTCCAAGTTCACTGATTGGAAAGAACCTCCTCCCCTTCCATCTGATACTGGTTTATCAGGTATCTTCAGGACTGGCTGTAAAGTCCTCCTCTATGGCCTAGTAGGGCTGTCCCTCCCTGGGGGTGGGGGCTGGGGGGGGAAGAGCCCACCATCGAGTTCATGTCAGTAACACTTTCTGTTCCCCTTATTAGGGTACCCACTTGGATACTGAGATGTAAGGGCTACATCTGAGCAGAGGTTCTAGGTTGCATCCATACATGGTCCTTGTTTGGAGAAATAGTCTCATAAAAGACCCCTGTGCCCAGATGTATTTGGTCCTTGTTGAACTCCTGTCCTCTCCAGGTAATATTAACTACCCCCCCCCACTTTTTTTTTTTTTTGATTCCCTGTACTCTGCCGAAGGTTTGGTTTTGAGTCTTAGTATCTGCTTTGATACACCCACTGCTAGGTAGAGCCTTTCAAAGGCACTCTGTGGTAGGCTTCTGTCCTGTTACTTGTTTTCTCCTACATCCAATGCACATCCCATTTGTCTTTCTAAGTGAGGATTGATCATCTTACCCCAGGTCCTCTTTCTTGTTTATCTTCTTTAGGTGTATAGATTTTATTATGTTTATATCTTATAGGTCTATATGAATGAGTATATACCATGTGTGTCTTTCTCCTTCTGGGATACTTCACTCAGAATGATCTTTTCTAGATCCCACCATTTGCCTGCAAATTTCATGATTTCCTTGTTTTTGATTGCTGAGTAGTATTCCATTGTGTAAAAATACCACAATTTCTGTATCCATTCCGCCGTTGATGGACATCTGGGTTGTTTCCAGGTTCTGGCTATTACAAATAAAGCTTCTACAAACATGGTTGAGCAAATGTCCTTTTTGTGTACTTGCACCTCTTTTGGGTATATGCCTAGGAGTGGTATAGCTGGGTCTTGAAGAAGCACTATTCCTAATTGTCTGAGAAAGCGCCAGATTGACTTCCAAAGTGGTTGTACCAGTTTACATTCCCACCAGCAATGGAGGAGGGTTCCCTTTTCTCCACAACCTCTCCAGCATGTGTTGTCCCTTGAGTTTTTTATTTTAGCCATTCTGATTGGTGTAAGGTGGAATCTCTGGATAATTTTGATTTGCATCTCCCTGATGGCTAAGGGTGTTGAGCATCTCTTTAAGTGTTTCTCTGCCATTCTATATTCCTCTACAGACAATTCTCTGTTTAGCTCCATACCCCAATTTTTTAATTCAATTACTTGATTTATTTCTTTTTAACTTCTTTAGTTCTTTATATATTCTGGATATCAGCCTTCTGTCAGATATAGAGTTGGTGAAGATCCTTTCCCAGTCTGTAGGCTGTCGTTTTGTTCTGACGACAGTGTCTTTTGCTTTACAGCTTTTCGGTTTCATGAGATCCCGTTTATTGATTTTTGCTCTTAAAGCCTGTGCTGTTGGTGTTCTATTCAGGAAGCTGTTTCCTGTGCCAATGAGTTCTAGGCTGTTCCCTACTTTTTCTTCTAACCAATTTAGAGTATCTGGTTTTATGTTGAAGTCTTTGATCCACTTGGACTTTAGTTTTGTGTAGGGTGATAAATATGGATCTATTTTCATTTTCTGCATGTAGACATCCAGTTGGACCAGCACCATTTGTGGAAGATGCTGTATTTTAGTGGGAGGCTTCAACACCCCACTTTCACCAAGGGACAGATCATCTAGACAAAAACCTAATAAGGAAATAAATTTTTATTTTTTTATTAATTACAGTTTATTCACTTTGTATCCCAGCTGTAGCCCTTCCCTCATTCCCTCCAAATCCCACCGTCCCTCTGTCATCTCCTCCCATGCCCCTCTCCAAGTCTACTCTAGGGGAGATCCTCCTCCCCTTTCATCTGACCCTAGCTTATCAGGTCTCATCAGGATTGGCTGTATTGTCCTCCTCTGTGGCCTGGTAAGGCTGCTCCCCTCTCAGAGTGGGTGGCCAAAGAGCCAGCCACTGAATTCATGTCACAGACAGTCCCTGTTCCCCTTACTAGGGAACCTAATTGGATACTGAGTTGCATCTGAGCAGGGGTTTGCTCAACCATGTTCATAGTAGTTTTATTCATAATAGCCAGAACCTGGAAACAACCCAGATGTTCCTCAATGGAGGAATCATATCCATATATTGGAAATTGTGGTATATTTACACAGTGGAATACTACTCAGCAATTAAAAACAAGGAAATCATGAAATTTGCAGGCAAATGGTGGGACCTAGAAATGATCATCTTTGTGAGGTATCCCAAAAGCAGAAAGACACACATGGTATATACTCACTTATATAGACCTATAAGATACTGAATGTACTGAAATCTATACACCTAAAGAAGATAAACAAGAAAGAGGACCCAGGATACGATGATCAATCCTCACTTAGAAAGACAAATGGGATGGACAATGGATATAGGAGCAAACAAGTAACAGGACAAGAGCCTACCACAGAGGGCCTCTGATTTACATTTTTATCTCAGCTTTTTCTTCTACCCTTTGCATTCTTAGATTTGTCCTCTTTTATTTATTTTTTATAAATAATTCAAATTTATTATCTTTGAGTCCAGTAGATTAGAAATACAAATAGGTCTACTGAGTAGAGAGCACGGTATAACCAGGAATGCTTGCTTCTCATATATTCTATGACTCATGGCTCCTTCTTCCATCTTCAAAGCTTCACTCTAGTGGTTCCTTTAAACCATACTTCCCTCCTTGGCTTCTCTTCTTTACTTGTGAATGCCCTTAGGAGAAACTGTATAGGACCTATCTAGATAACTCAGGGTCATTGAGAGTTTTGTAAAGTGTGTTCTGATTATACTCACCTGCTTACCCACGACTCCACTGCAACACCCTAGATACACACACACACACACACACACACACACACACACACACACACACACAAATGTATTCTTTTCAAAACAAACAAACAAACAAACAAAAACCTTTTAAGATTGTGCTGCCCAAATATCCCTAGAAGTGTGGTCTTCCATTGGATAGTGTTCAGCTTACTAGGTACTACACACTTAAAGAGAAAACTTTTTCTCTCACAGCAGACAGCAATCACCAATAGTCCCATGGCTACAGGTGGGACTGTTGTCTAATTTTTCTTTCCATGTTTGTATTTTGTCTAGATTAAGCTTACACAGATTTTCTGCATATTGTCACAACTACTGTGAGTTCATACATGCATCTGCCTTGCTACTTCCAAAAGATAATGATTCCTTACACTCTTTCAGCTCATCTTCTACGAAGATCCTTAAGTCTTGGTGGGGCAGGGAACAGAAAATATATAGTCCCTTCAGCACTGAGCATTCTGCAGTTTCTTATTCTCTGCACCTTGTCCAGTTTTGAGTCTCTCTGTTAATCACCATTTACTGCAAATAAAATTTTCTGAGATGAGGAGTAAGAGACATAATGCTCCATTGTTATAACAAGAGCCCAGCAGGAATTACTCAATTAATATAATGTCCATTTAGAATTGTAAGAGTAGGTTCTCCAGAGTCTATGACTTGCCTATACATAGATACTTGGCCCAGTAGTTATACTAGGTATGGGTTTCATCTTGTGGAGTAGGTGTTAAATCTAATCAGAAAGCAGTTGGTAGGGTTGGTGTCTTAATTATATTCAAAAGCTCTGAGACATTATAGCCATTTCTATTTTTCTTTTTTTTTATATTTTAATACATTATTTCCATGACAAAGTCCTCCATTCCCACCACTCTTCTGCTTGCTCAAATCTATCACAGACTATTTTTGCTGTTATTTTCTTTGTAAGGTGATTTAGTAACTGTTTCATTTCCATCATTTCATTGGTGTTGTCTTGTTAGTTTGTTTCATCTCAGTGTTTCCTGTACTGCTGACTTTTCTATACTTATTACTGATTGTCATTACTGATTTTTTTATTACTGATTCTTATCCATTCTGATTACTTTTTCCTACATGCCACTGACATTTCTGCTCGAGTTTGTGGATTGATTCAGCTATGTTTTTGTTTCCTCTTTCACATTATTGATCATTTTTACTAGTAAACTTCTGAATTTTTTTGTTGTTACTTTACCCATTATATTATCTTTAAATACAGTACTTGAAGAGTTACAATATTTTGAAGGGGTTAGGGTGCCTTACTCATTGTCTTTGTATTCTGGGGGCCTCTGATGACCTCACTTAAATTTGGAGTCTATGGTTTAGGTGGCTTACCCCCTTGGAAGTCTTCTTAATTATTAATCTTAAAATGGTCCATGCTCTAGCTCAAAGACATCTCTAAAGCATGTTTGGCGGAAGGGAAGTACCTACCACTGGGAAACACGAGGTGGAAAGCCTGACTTCCTGCTTTCCAACCACTTGATATTGATCGCCCTGAGGCAGAGAAGTGGCTCTCGGGGTAACATATCTGCTTATGCTTCTGAGTTCTTAGACTCTGTAGCAAAGCAGGGAGCTGGCTCCAGAGCTATCTGCTGATCTCAGGTTCAGACAGATCTCATTGCAGGATTAGTCTTTGTTAATGAGGTCTTTTCAGGACAACAAGGATGCTGTTACCTTTTGGAACACCACTGCCTAAGTAAGTTTCCTTTTCCCTGTGTGTATGGTTTTGAATTGCTGCAGTCAGATCTTACAATCTCTATAGGCACCCTTCTACAGATGCTCCTCATCCTGAGGCTAATGAAGATGACAGTCAACCTTCCTAACTGGTCTTTATTCTGTTCTCTGATCTCCAGATTACTATTGAACAATGGGTTCCATCTCAAGGTGGAATTGCACCAGGTTGAGTCATGTAAAATTACAGTGAGATTCCTCTCCACTACTGACCATCAGCTTGAAGAATCATTGTCTCACCACAATCTGCAATTTCTTAGATTACTGTTATTTTTAAAAAATATATTTCAATGGAGCTCCAGGATGACAATGACCAGTGTGCACCATTTCTGAAGGGCAGAAGATCAGAACATTCAAAACTGGTGAGTGGATGGGGGCTGAAGCCAGAGCTTGACTTTGAGGTTTCCCACACACACACCTTCCAGCGCCTCTGAGAGCCCTCTGTGCTTCCAACACATGACTGCTAGTGAGTTCTAGAGCCCTCTGTACTTTTCACATATGCATGCAAGTGAGTGCTTCTGCAAGAGAGTGCATACAGAACCCCAGATCTGTGTCCCTCTACACTAACAGCCAGACATCAAATCCTTCCCCCCCACAAACCCCAGCTCTGGGCAAAATAGGGATCTCTGGGACAGTGTTCTCAACAGTGAAGCTCCTGTTCTGTGTGTCTCCCAATGGAGTCCAGGCAAACAATTCCTGGAGCCAAGATGGTGCAGCTCAGGCACATGTGAGCACTGGGAGCACAAGACAGGCCTGTGAGCCACTGAGCCATTCAGGGAACCTGTGCATACACACTGTGCCTGCACAACAACCTGTGCTTACACTCCTCCCTTATGCTTCACCCTTCCTGGCCGGCACACCTCCAAGAACACTCCTGTGCTTGCGTACTTGTGCCTGTGAATGTCCTCCCTTAGATGCATCTGAAACACCAACACCCACTATCAAACCAGTGGACCTCTCTCATCTTCCTGAAGAATACTCTAGACTCCAGAGACAGATGGACCAAGTCTGGAGTATAGGCTCCAGGAATAAACAGCAAAGGCTACTGACCATCAGATGGCTAGAGGCAGGGGAGAGAACACGTTCAAAAGGAATCAGGATATCATGGCTTCACCAGCAATCCCCAGACTCAATGGATAATTTAATTCATTGGAAACATGGGAAAATGAGTTTAACGCTATGCTTATTGAGTTATGAGAGGCACATAAAGAGGAAAGGAACAAAGCTCTCAAAGAAATATAGGCAAATATACCCACACAAATAGAGGCACATAAAGAGGAAATGAATAAAAAAAAATAGATTACTTCATGGAAGGATAGGAATCATTCAAACAGATGAAGGAAATGGTGCAAGATGTGAAAACAGAATTAGAATCAATAAAGAAAATACAAACAGAAACCCCTGGAGCTGGAAAACTTAGAAAAAAGATCAGGAACCACAAAGATAAGCATCACCAACAAAATACAAGAGATGGAAGAGAAATTCCTGATGCTGAAGATACACTTGCAGAAATTGATACATCTCTCAAAGAAAGAAAAAAAATCAGAAAAGTCCCAAACACAAAACATTCAAGAAATCAAGAAAGCCATGAAAAGATGAAATATAAGAATAATAGGAATAGACCAAAAAGACCATTCCAGGCTCCAAGGTCCAGAAAATATTTTCAAGAAAATCATAGAAGAAAATTTCCCCAACTTAGAGAAAGAGATGTCCTTAAACATAAAGGGATTTAAAGAACACCAAATAGACTAGACAGAAAAGAAAATCCTCATGTAACGTAATAGTCAAAACACTAAATCTACTGAACAAAGAAAAATATTAAAAGCAGCAAGGGAAAAAGTCCAAGTTACTTAAGAGGTAAACCTATCAGAATCACACTAGACTTCTCAACAGAAACTATGAAAGCCAGAAGGGCCTGGACAGATGTCATGCAGACTCTAAGAGACCACAGATATCAACCTAGACTACTATACCCAGTAAAGCTTTCAATCAACATAGATGGAGAAAACAAAATATTCCATGAAAAAACTAAACTTAAACAATATCTACACAGCAACTCAGCCCCACAGAAGATACTAGAAGGAAAACTCCAATTCAACGAAATCAACTACACCCACTAAAATATATATAGATAACCTTGCAACAAAAAATTCTAAAGAAAATAAGCACACAAACACACTATTACCATAAACTCCACAATAAAAGGAAATAACATTCATTGATCACTATTATCTATCAACATCAACAGACTCAACTCTCCAATAAAAAGACAGGACTAAAAGAATGGTTACAGAAACAGGATCCAACATTCTAAGGCATCCAAGAAACACACCTTTGCAACAATGTAGACACTACCAGAGTAAAGCACTAGGAAAAAGTTTTTCAAGCAAACAGACCTAGAGAGCATGCTAATTAGGATAGCTAAAATCTAATAAAATGGACTTTCAACCAAAATTGATCAAAAAGGATAAGGAGAGACACTTCATTCTCATAGAAGGAATAATCTACCATGAGGACATCACAATCCTGAACATCTATGGCCCAAATACAAGAGCACTTGCATTCCTAAATGAAACATTATCAAAGCTCAAATCACACATTGATACCAACACCTTAATAGTGGGAGACTTCAAAACTCCACTCTCACCAAGGACAGATAATCTAGACAGAATCTAAATAGGGGAATAATGACACTTACAGAGGTCCTAAATCATATGGACTCAATAGATGTCTACAGAACCTTTCACCAAAGCACAAAAGAGTATACCTTCTTCTCATCACCCCACGGAACTTTCTCCGAAATTGACCATATAGTCAGACACAAAGCAAGCCTTAACAGATACAATAATATTAAAATAATCCCTTTTATTCTATCAGGTCATGGCCTAAAACTAGATCTCATCAAGAAAAGAAATTACAAAAAGCCTACATATGTATGGAAACTAAACAACTCTCTATTCAATGACAGCTGGATTGGGGAAGAAATAAAAAAAAAAAAAAGAAAGAAAGAAATTGAAGACTTCCTAAAATTTTATGAAAATGAAGGCACAATTTACCCAAACTTATGAGACACAATGAAAGCAGTGCTAAGAGAAAATTTCATAGCACTAAGTGCCTTCAGAAAGACATTTCACACAAGCAAATTAATGGCACACCTGAAAGCCCTAGAAAAAAATAAGCCGACACAAACAAGAAGAGTAGATGGTTAGAAATAATCAAACTCAGGGCTAAAATAAAATAAAAAATTAGAAAGAAAACAATTCAAAGAATCAATGAAACCAAGAGCTAGCTCTTTGAGAAAAACAAGATAGAGAAAAAGTTAGCAAAACTAACTAAAAGGCAAAGAGAAACTATCTATTTTTTTAATTTAATTTTATTTTTTTCTTATCAGTTATATTTTATTAACTCTGTATCCCAGCCGTGTCCCACTCCCTTATTCCTTCCCAATCCCACCCTCCCTCCTTCATCTCCACTGTGCCCCTTTCCAAATCCACTGAAAGGGGGGACCTCCTCCCCATTCATCCAATCCTGTTTTATCAGGTATCTTCAGGACTGGCTGCAAAGCCATCCTCTGTGGCCTAACAGGACTGCTCCTCCCTTGGGGTATAGGGAGGTCAAAGAGCCAGTCATTGAGTTCCTGTTAGAAATAGTCCTTGTTCTCCTCACTATGGGAAACCAATTGCTTACAGAGCTACCACAGGCTACATCTGAGCAGAGGTTCTAGGTTATATCCATACATGGTCCTTGGTTGCATGTCAGTCTCTGAGAAGACCCTGTGCCCAGATATGTTTGGTCCTTGTGGAGCTCCTATCCTTTCCCCATCAGACTAACTCCCCTTCTTTCATATGATTCCCTGTACTCTGCCGAAGGTTTGGTCATGAGTCTTTGTATCTGCTTTGAAAACACTGGTAGTTAGAGTCTTTCAGATGCGCTCAGTAGACTCCTGTCATACGTTCAATGCACATCGCATCTGTCTTTCTAAATGAGGATTGATCATCTTAGCCAAGTCCGCTCTCTTGATTATCTTTTTTAGGTGTATAGATTTCATTATGTTTGTCATATCTTATAGGTCTATATAAGTGAGTATGTACCATGTTTGTCTTTCTCCTTCTGGGATATTTCACTCAGAATGATCTTTTCTAGATCCCACCTTTGCCTGCAAATTTCATGATTTCCTCCTTTTTGATTGCTGAGTAGTATTCCATTGTGCAAAAATACCACAATTTCTGTACCCATTCTCCGTTGATGGACATCTGGGTTGTTTCCAGGTTCTGGCTATTACAAATAAAGCTGCTATAAACATGGTTGAGCAAATATCCCTTTTGTGTACTTGAGCAAACTTTGGGTATATACCTAGCAGTGGTATAGCTGGGTCTTGAGGAAGCACTATCCCTAATTGTCTTAGAAAGCACCAGATAGATTTCCAGAGTGGTTGTACCAGTTTACATTCCCACCAGCAGTGGAGGAGGGTTCCCCTTTTTCCACAACCTCTCCAGCATGTGTTGTCCCTTGAGATTTTCATCTTGGCCATTCTGATGGGTGTAAGGTGAAATTTCAGGGTCGTTTTGATTTGCATTTCCCTGATGGCTAATGAGGTTGAGCATTTCTTTAAGTGTTTCTCTGCCATTCTATATTCCTCTACAGAGAATTCTCTGTTTAGCTGTTCCCCATTTTTTAATTGGATTACTTGGTTTGCTGCTTTTCAGCTTCTTTAGTTCTTTGTATATACTGGATATTAGTCCTCTGTCAGATAAAGGGTTAGTGAAGATTCTTTCCCAATCTGTAGGCAGTCGTTTTGTTTTGATGACGGTGTCCTTTGCTTTACAGAAGCTTTTCAATTTCATGAGGTCCCATTTATTGATTGTTGCTCTTAGAGCCTGTGCTGTTGGTGTTCTGTTCAGGAAGTTGTCTCCTGTGCCAATGAGTTCTATGCCGTTCCGCACTTTTTCTTCTAACAGATTCAGGGTATCTGGTTTTATGTTGAGGTCTTTGATCCATTTGGACTCTCTGGAAAAAAAATAGATAAATAAACATAAAAACATTTCACACAATAGGTGTTAATATATTTGACTAGTTCCCCCTCCCTGAACCTCTCTTCCCCAGATCTTACTGACATCCCTCCCCACACAAACGCGTGATGCAGTTTTGAAGCTGTCCTGTGCTCTGTGCTTGTCCTGACTGCCGGTGTCTATTCTCTGGGGCACCTTGACTAACTCAGAGATAACACTTTGCCTTTCCTTCTCCAGGAGAGAACTGCACAGCTGGACCTATTCCAGCCTCTCGCCCCTCTTTTTGGTGCACTCCCTTCTTTTTCTCCATATTTTTCTGCTGCCCTGTTGCTATGATACATGTGTCTTCTGAAGTGTTAACTCTCTCTTTGTAGCATAATTTATAATTACTCCCTATCTGGACCACATACCATTCTAACCCTCCTTTGTTATTTCAAACTTTTCTATTATTGAAACAGATTCTTTTCTCGTATAATGTGTCTTGATTACTGCTTTCCTTCCCTTCACTCTTTCCCAGTTTCTCCATACCTCCCCTTTCCTCCAGATCCACTCTTTTTCTGCCTCTCATTAGAAAAAAGCAGGTTTTTAGGAGGTAACAACCAAATATGACAAAATGAAATGTACGACGAAGCAAAAACTGTCTTTTCATAGTTGGACACAGCATCCGAACAGGAAGAAAAGAGCAGGCTCAAGAGTCAGAGACCCACTCATTCTCAAAGTCAAAAGTCCCATGAAAATACTGATCTACACTAACACTAATAAATAATACACACACACACACACACACACAAATGCATACATGCAGAGGACTTGGTTCAGACCCTGCTAGGCCCTGTGCTTGTTGCACTCATATGTATCTTCTTGGTTGATTCAGAGAGCCTTGTGCTTCTGGTGTCTTCCATCTGCTCTGTTTCTTAATCTTTTTGCCGCCCCTGAGGCAGAATTCCTTGAGCTGTAAGGATAGGGATTTGATAGAGATGTCATATTTAGACTAGCTCTCCTTCTTAACACAAAACCCCGGCTTGGAACTGTTCACCTTTTTCCTCAGTGGTCCACTGTTTCAGATGACAGACCAAAAACTTTCTCACACTCTTTTGAAATTCTGAATCACAAATAACATGATACAAAGACCTGCTCACATGAGCACTATGGGTGGATATGTTTACCATATGTTTATTTTGTAGTAAATGGAAGTCTTAGCCACAGTTTCTGACACTTGGATAAAACCAGACTTTACAGTAAGCAAGGATAACTCTAGGAAAAGTGACATTTAAGGAGAGTAAAGGACTTTCACTAACATTTAAAAGCCTCCATCGCTTGAAAATGATTGATGTAAAGACAAGAGCTACCCATGAAAAAATGTGTTCAAATAATCTTTACTCAAACTATTTGTGCAGTATGATTTTCTCAGCATCTGTGTTCCCTTCTGCTCCTTTGTTTTTCGTTCCTCCTCTTCCTGACTTCAGTTGTCCATTTGCAGGAACCCACCCTCCACATAAATTAGAAGAGTTGCTTACCTTTAGCATCAAAACAAAAGTCTTTCTTTAAAATTCAGTGACGAAACTAAGATAGAAACACGAAGTATGTAACTAAACATCAGCACAGTGAAACAGATTTACATGAAATGTAGCTATAATTATTCTCAGAGAAGCTGAATATTAAAAAGAAACTGTATAAATCACATCTACTAGAATGCAACAATGAAAAGCGTGCTTAATTTATAGTGAAAAGTCAGAACTAGGTGGAGAGCATTCTTGTTTTTCCCTTTGGAAAATGAAATTGCATACAGAAATAGCTAGTTCACAGATTATTCAGACTATCCAAAGGGGGGGGGGAACATATGCAGCAAGAATTAATAAATTATGTGAATTTTATCTGTAACAATGGACTTTTTCTGTTTCTATAAAAAAAAAAGAAAAAGAAAAAGAAGAAAAAAACTTCCTAATTAAGACATTGTGTTTCAATGTTTTCCCCAAAGATTTTCTTCCATGTACTTGTCACTCCATTTGAGAGACCATAAAAATGTATTCATTATTGCCTTACTTTCTGCTTAACATCAAAAGATACCTGATTTGGGAAATGTCTTTAACTTGCTACATTCTCAGAACTAAATACATTTTCATTATGTATTCTCAATTTTACTGCAAGAAGAGTTTGGGGTGATGATGTTTATCTCCTACGGTGCTGCTAATAATTGCAATAGAGACATGGCAAATAGCATGGGCAGTAAAGAGAGTGGCTGCTAAGTGCCGGATTCTCATTCTCTGTGAAGACAGCAGTGGTGATTAGAAGCACTCAGGACAGCATCCCAACCCATCAGGTCAGAGGCCACCTGTTCTTCAATTCACAGAAATACGATGTAAGCATTTCATTTGAAAAGTGCATGACCCTGCCCAGACAGTATAATATAGCTATTTATTCTCTCTGATATCATCAGCCTTTTCTCCATTTAAAAAAATGAAATATTAAAAATCAGGATTTCAGGATACCTTTCTCAATATAACAAAGTAGCGAATTTTATATCGAAGATATTTTTGTCTCTTAAATGTATATATTGAAAATAGTTGTCTCCAAAATGTATATATTAAAAATACGGTTGTCTCCAATTATATAATTAACCTCAGGTTTAATTCACACACCGCAAAAAGGTAAGTACTAAACCAGTTCTATTCCACTTGTAGCCATCCTAAGAGAAATGAGGATCCTCTTTGAAAAACACAACTTTGACTCTCCATTTGAGCATCAGATGATCTCCATGGAACTGAAATTTCCCAGTCATCCCTCTCATAACACGCACACACACGCACACACATTGGAACACTCAGGCTGGGAGAAGGAAAAGGCAAAAAGCCTGATGCCAGGCAGAAAAGGAGCTTGTTCTCCAGAAAGAGACCTAACAACGTTCTCATAATTCTACAGACCCCCATTCAGGAGAGACAGGATCTGAAACAACAATGAGTCAGTGATGCTGAGGACCACGCCTTGACCACAGAGCTTACCCGTGCATGTCAATAGCCTGAAGACAGATTTTTACTTGTTTCTCTTCCCAGTGTGGCCATATTGAACAAATATTTATCTGCTTTTTCACTATTCCTTGTCTATTTAATTGGTTTGTTGAGAATAAGTAGCTGAGCCTAGCTTGTTAGGACTGCCAGGATCCATTTCCTGACCCCATCAACTCTAGTAACAAAAGCACAAATGACTTACCGTGTCCTTCCAACTGATACTCAGAATATCATTAAACATAGTTTAAAGATGATGAAAGACCATAAAGAAATCAAATTGTCTATTACTAGTGCATTGACTGAGCCAATGAGTAGAAGGTAAGGTGAGAGAGAGAGAAAGGAAAACATTGATTGCTGTGTACTTAATGGCTAATGATTAATGGTTTATTGTCCAATTTTCACAGTGACTTGTGAAGCTAAAAATTCGCACCTTGTACCTAAATTTCTTTCTCTAGAAAATGAACAAATAATACATACCAAATGAATTTTCTATAAAAATTAAATGAGATATTACAGTTAAAGCAGTTATATGGACACTAAGAAATATTCAAATAAGAGTCGATATCATTACAACAATAGTAAAAATACCAGGATTCTGGAGGGAGAGGGAGACTGGGAGGCGAAGAGGGAGGAGCCTATGACTGAGATGTAAATCGGATTAATTAATTATTTTTTAAAAACCAGCATAACATTCTGGGCAAATTCTACTAGTTTTCCTTTTTGAGGTCAAACTATGTAGATCTTGACTAGCCTAGAGGTCCCCGTGTAAAGGCAAGCCTCACCCCTTTGGACTCTCCGCCGGTTTTGGACTATCGCCGTCTCTGCTTCCTATAACTAAGGTGTGCGCCACCACGCACAGTCCACATTCTACTACTGTCTTACATATTGTCCTTAGTGCTCTAGCGGCCCTAGGTGCTCATATTCTTACCATCCCTGTGTATTGACGGCAACTTCGGCACAAATTCAGTAGTTTACAGAACTAGTAAATAAATTTATTTACTATGCATATTTGAATGACCCCAGCACACATTTTCCATTACCTATGACCTACAACAGCGATTCTCACATTTCTCTTAGCATTTATTATAGTTTATTCAATTTGCATCCCAGCTCTAGGTCCCTCTCTAGTTTCCTCCCAATCCAACCTCCCTCCCTCTTCTTCCCCTATGCCTCTCCCCTAGTCCACAGAGAGGAGAGGTCCTCCTCCCCTTCTATCTGACCCTAGCCTACCAGGTGTCATAAGGACTGGTTGCCTTGAAAAGGCTGCACACCCCAGGGGGAGGTGATCAGAGAGCTTGCCACTAAGTTCATGTCAGAGAAAGCCCCTGCTCCTCTTACTAGGGACCTCATTTGAGACTGAGTTTACAAACTACATCTGAGCAGGGGTTTTATATCCTCTCCATGTATTGTCCTTGGTTGGGGTATCATTCTCTTCAGAGATCCCCAGGGCTCCGTTTTGTTTTGTTGTTGTTTGTTTGTTTGTTTTGTGTTTTTGGGGGTCTTTTTGTTTTTGTTTTGTTTTGTTTTGTTTTGGGGGGCTCTGCTGGTCTCCTTTTGGAGCTCCTGTCTCCTCCAGGTCTTTCTATCTCCCCCTTCTTTCATAAAATTCATGCCCTTTGCTCAAAGTTTGGCTATGAATCTGAGCTTCTGCTTCAATACTTCAATCAGTAGAGTCTTTCAGAGGCCATCTGTCTTAGGCGCCTGTCCTATTCCCTGTCTTCTCCTGCTTCCTATGTCAATTGTGTTTGCCCTTCTGAATGAGGATTGACAATCTTCCCTAGGGTCTTCCTTGTTGTTTAACTTCCTTAGGAGTATAGATTTTAGTATGTTTATCCTATATTATAATCTAATATCAACTTATAAGTGAGTATATGCCATGTGTGCCTTTTGGCTTCTGGGATACCTCACTCAAGATGATCTTTTCTAGCCTGCAAATTTCATGATTTCCCTGTTTTTAATAGCTGAGCAAATGTACCATTGTGTAAATGTGCCACAATTTCTGTGTCCATTCCTCCACTGAAGAACATCTAGGTTGTTTCCAGATTCTGGCTATTACAAAAAAAAAAAAATAGTTTTGAGAAATTGTTAAAATAGTTGTCTGGTGCCAGAGATTCTAGATAAGGCTGGGATAAAACTCATGAAGCTGATTGTGTACCACATACACAGGTGACAGTAACACACGTTCAACCAAATCCTCAGTACTTTAGGAAATGGAGCAAAACAGTCGCTATTGCTCTGCTTTTGGGAAAAACTTTATGGCCAAGTTATAAAATGACTAGGTAATGTAAGTATATTTAATTTTAGATCCATAAAAATTGTTGGCTTCAATTTTACATCTAGAAACATTGTGTTTCTTCATGACCTATGGGTTTTGATTTTGAATTTGAAATGACTTGTCTCCTACCACACATACACACACTCTTTCTCTCTCTCACACACACACACACACACACTCTCACACACACACACACACACACACACACACACACACATTCATCATCCATAAGTCAATCTTAATTCCCTAAATTATCTAGTGAGCCAAACAGAAGATTCATTAAAAAAATCCACAACAAGAAATTTTAAACTTCATATTTAAAATTAAACGAATCATAAAATATACAAATACCCATTAGTCACTACGGTGTTGTTTACATTGGGAGGAAAAAAAAACATGGAAAAACATAGAAAATTTTTGATTACCTTTAACAGCCATAATGATTTCAAACCAGGCAGATTCCCAGTATTGAATCAGTTCTATGCAAGTCCCTTTACCTAGATTAAGTATTTATCCCAATCATAAATTTATCAAGAAAAAGATTCAAGAACACTCATGATCCTTATTAGTAATTACATTTTCTGATACATTTCAATACAGTCTTTGATGACAATGCAATAAACTGAGAAAGTTGATGGAAAAGAAACTAGGCGATTGATAAGACAAATTATTCTTTCTGCAAAATCAAACACAGCTAATCTTGTAACCACAAAAGTCTTCCAGCATTCACTCTGTGGCAGGCAATTGATCCTTCTGTCTGCTTTATTATTCAGCAGTTCCTATTGATTAGAAAGCTTTCTCTTTTGCACTAAGGATTTTTAATCATGGACATGCCCCCCAACCCAAAGGAAAGCGTTCATCTGAGTTTAAGAACTTAAGCAAAATACAAAGCAACACAACAAAATTTTAAGTGCATTTCTTCATCAGTGTGACAGCTCAAAACAATGACAGAGCTACTGATGTACCTGAGGGACAGCCATCCTATAAATGGTTATTGAAGAAATAATAATGACTGTCATTGAGGATTCACAATCTAAGTCATATGTTTCTCTATATGCCTTTCTATTACTTTGAAAGTTGTAATGCTGTGATTCTCAAACTGACACTTACTCTTTCAAGGGTTAAAAATATTTAGTCATCCTGACTTTTCTATTTGTTATGCTTTCTCTGAAAATCTACAGACCAATGTGATGATACCACAAAGTCCAATATGGTGAACCAATGGATTCAGTTCCCAGTACCACATAAACCAGGTGTGGTGAAGCAACCTGTAATTTCAAGCAGGTAACAGTGGGGTGATCAAATGTTAAGATTATCCTCAGCAAGATAGGCAGTTTTAGGCCAATCAGGCTACATAGAACCTTGTCTTAGAAAAAATAGAAAACAAGATTTTAATAATCTTGTGTGTAGGGAATAAATATATATTTCTAGGAAAAAAAAAACACTCATGAAAACCATTTACTTATGCAATAAGTGGCCCCAAAACAATTAAAGCATTCAAGAAAAATATGTCATTCAATTATACTGAATCTTACAAGAAAACATAGGATAGTAAATAATAGGTAAAGTGATTAAGAAGTAATTGAATTCAGAAAGCATGCACTTATTAAAATTGAACCTGCAATAAATTATGTCTATAAATAAAAAGAATTGAATAATTAAAATAAAGATGTGAAATTATATTTTCAATGTAATTTTCTCATGTATAATAATTTTTTAATTAAGACTTATTTAAAAGTAGGACTTTATTGACATTCAACAAATAGACCTGTTTATTGACCCAAATAAACAAATAAAATAGAACACCCAAGTTCGAAAGAGTATAGGTTCACTACCATGAAACTGGTTGTGGGGCGTGTGTGTGTGTATGTGTGTGTGTGTGTGTGTGTGTGTGTGTGTGTGTTGCATGCACATGAGTATGTGCACACACACACCTGTGTGTGTACTGGGGGAGATCAGAGCAGGAAGTTAGCTGTCTTTCTCTATAACTTTGTACCTTATTGCCTTAAGACAGGGCCTATCACTGTACTAGAGGCTCACTGTCAAAACAAAGTTTAAACAGAAGCCTGTCTTTCACAGTAAGAGAAAGCAGAATATGGTTCAACTGCCATCTTAAGTGAGCTTATAATTTCAGAACTTTAAGTGCCTAGCAGAAATAAACTTCTATTAAAGGCAGCCAAAGCGGAAATATTAAGAATAAAATGACCCAAATAATTATAACATTTTATAAAACAAAGAAAACGACATTAATCAATAGTTGTCTCTGAATCCTAGTTGTCTCTGAATCCAAAAGATATCTCTTTCAGAAGCTATACACAATTATGATTGGGATTGATGAAAGACCACAAAAGTAAGTTTGACCTGGAGAATGCATAATAAATTGTATTTTCAGATAAGAGTTCATATATTTTTGTGCTCTGCCAGTAACAGAGTGGTAAGGCTAGAGTCTATGCATTCAACCACTAAACGGACGAAAATCTCTGAGCATCTCCTGTGTATGTTACAATGTTACAGAGGTATGTGAGATATTTTTCCTTTCAGAGACCTCTAGTCTCTTGAGAAATAACAGCCATAAATGTTGCTTCTTTCTCTAATGCTGAGAACCAAATTAGAATCATCTTGGTGCTAAGAAAGGAATAAGTTGCTAAAAACATAGGAATAAATAAATCCCAACCACACAGTAGCAAGCAATTTATTTAGGAGAGATTTGTGTAGAAAATAAGCCAACCAGTATAGTCTATGCTTAGAGCAGAGCCTTAAAGGCAGAAATTGTAATAAATAATAATACTTTATAAAAATGCAAAAATAAGACAAATTTTAAAAGGCAGAAATAACAATGTGAAAGCTTTATGGTGTGCGTGTGATGCATACCATAGGGTAGGGAATGGACAAGTAAGTCTTCTCATATGTCCTGACTGGATAATGTTGGCATGAGAAAAGCTGGGCTGTTGACTAGAAAGTGGAGTGTCCGACGTGACTGGTTCCATTTTTCCAAGAGAACCTAAGTGGGAAGTGGCATTTGCACAGCAGGGAGGCTGTTGATCAGTCAAGACCTGGGCGCCTTGGACTGAATGCCTCCAGGCTCACTTGACTTACTGTTCTGGTAACTGCAAATTCTGGGTGAGGGTCACATTTCTGTGTATGATCTGGCCACCATTCGTTTGTATATCCAGTTTCTCAAATACATGTGGATAATGATTAAGATTTTTAAAAGTTAAGTTCTGAATTAACATTTATTTTATTTTTACGCTGTCTTCCTTTTGAAAAGTGAATCAGACATACATTCTAGTATAGACTGTCAAAGCAGTTGCTGAGCCTGATGGCCAACTGATGGGCAGAGTGAATGGAATTTTAGGTAAGAAGTGGGAAATAGTAAGAGCTGTAGAGGACAGGAACTCCACAAGGAGAGCAACAGAACAAGATAATTTGAACACAGGGAACTTCCCAGAGACTCATACTCCAACCAAGGACTATCCGTGGAGATAACCTAGAACCCTGACAATGCAGCCACTTCTGATGAGAACTGATAGACTGAGATCAGAGAAAAGGAGAGGAGGACCTCCCCTATCAGTGGACTTGGGGAGGGGCATGCATGCAGAAAGGGGGGAAGGGTGGGACCGGGAGGGGAGGAGGGAGGGGCTTATGGGGGGATACAGAATGAGTGAAGTGTAATTAATAAAAAAAAATTTTTTTTAAAGTAAAAAAAAAAAGAAAAAAGAAATAAACTTCACAAAATGACAGCCATTTGCTAGTGAGACTGGGTTAATGTAAGATCTCTGCTGCTGCATATAGAATATTATATCAAGATCAGATAATTCAGGTACTTATGACAAAGAGTCATTTAAAGAGGAAAATAAACACACATAGCAGTTTACAGTAATCACATTGCTTCATTAAAGCTTTATGTTTGCAGTTGAAAACAATTAAATGTTCTCAGCTTAGAAACAAGAGCCTCTATTTCCATCTAGCTGTCAAAATTATATCTCATAGCTCTTATTTTTATTCCTAGTCTGGAAAAAAACTGGGGTTTTTTGTTTGTTTGTTTCACATTTCTTTGCTGTGTTGTTTTAGTTTTTGCCTCTATTCTTATTCTCAAAACAACCCACCAAAAATATAAAGAAAAAGTAGCAGAATAAAAAAATCTATGCAATCACTGAAAACTACTCGAACCCAGATGGTGAACATGTAGAGTAAGAGAGAAGACAGTCATAACCACTGTGCATCGTGTTACTTCCCTCTGGGTTGCTTAAAATCAACATCTTTCATCTGTGGCATTGAAGACACGTTGTTAAATGACATGATTTACAAATGACAAAAAGAATGTTCAAAATGCATGCATCTTCTTACTGCATTTATTTGCCTTCTACTGCTCACAATTTTAAAATGCAAAAGATAATTTAATATAAATTCAGTGGCTCAGATTCAATATAGCTTTCCAATATTGTGTGAATTGTGCCAGCTTTCACTAATGTGCCTCAATATACTCCAGGAAATGTATGGCTTGTAGCTCAAGAACTCAAATAAAGGTAAATTATTTTTTCTGATTCTAGTCACACGCTTCTCAAGTTGTTACAAACTCAAAAGAAAATGATCTACTTTGCAATTTAGCAAGCGTATGTATATCTCAGCTTTTGGTAACAAGCTCTTTATATATGTTGATAAGCAATTCTGACTCTAGATTAAGGTATTCCCAAACAAATTCTACCAAATACCCAACTACTTGGTGAAGTGCGTGGCTTTTGGGATCACCTTGATGCCACGAAAACATCTCTGGCATGGTGACTCTTATCTGCCATATCTCATCACACAGGAACCACACCTGAAATAATGCCTAGAGTTTGGGGTAGCTTGGGCTAGAGAGTAAAGCACTGTTCCTCAAAACACAGAACAAGTTAAAACAAAAAATAATGATAAACAATCGAAAATCACTACAGCGATGGAAATTAGCAGGGATCTTCTGTAACACAAACCTTCTTATGTCTACAGTAGTCTCACTTGACATTGGTTCTCTAAAACAAGGTTTGTGGGCTTCAGGCTCACGCATATCCTTCAGATGTTTACAAGCTGAAATTGAAACCTAGAACTTTTTTCTGCAAAGAGCACACTGTTGACAGATTCAAAACAAGTCAGTGAATCAAAATTAGTTGACTGTCAAGACCAGCAGTCTAGATCAAACACTCATCACAGAGGCATAGACTTCAGCTATTTATTGCAGCAGCCTGTTGAAAAATAGCCCCTCCATTTTTTTTGGAAAGTTAATCACAAAACGGTTTTCTCAGACATCTGGTGATGATTTTATTCTCCAATCCATGTACATTTCCTTAAGGGTTTATTCCCACACATTTGAAATTCCCACATATCTGCTACAGAAATCTTTATCTCCAGCAACAGCGTATCATCTCAGTCAGAGAGAATGTACTAGCATTAGGTCATTAAGGAAAAGTCTACCTGTGCAAAAGGATCAACATTGGGTACTTAAAAACCTTGTTCAGTGAGAACAGTACTGAGGGACTCTTCCAGCCAGACCTCTAATGTGGCTTCTCCTTGCTAGCTATCACACAGAGGACTAAACATTTGGCATCTACTAGCAACAAGAACTCGAATCATCTGCCAGTTGCCCTTCCAGGTGTATCCTATCATTTCTTCTCTGCCCCTTAGCTCACAATGATTATCACTGTGATAATTCCAATTCCAATTCCAAGAGTACATTTGGTACAAATAGTCAGTGTGTGTGTTCACAGAAGAATGGAGAGTAAAGAGACTGTGGATCTTATCTACTTAAGTCTGTCTAAGTTGCTTGGGCTGGTTGTACCTTTCCAAAACAATTTGTCTTGTACCACTCTCTCCCCCTCATTTTCATGAACTTAACTCTCACTTCCTTGGGATAGGGTTAGTAGTCATCTTCGTTGTTCAAAGGGTAGGACTCTTGCAGTCAGTGGCACCTCATGAATATACACAGATATTTAAAATGAATCCTATGCTAAAATGTTGAGACTTGGATGGATCAAAACTATATTACAGTCATCCTAGAGAGACCAAAAGCCTACCCCACAGTTTGCTCTCAGCTATGTATACTGTAACTTACTTCTAATCTCAACAGTAAGTCTCTCTGGTTGACTTGAAATAGCATGTATAACATAAATCATGAAAAGAAGTTTGCAGAATTTGGTTTAGTTCTTCAAACTCAATAACTCAAGAGAGTACACCAAAAAGAGATAAGAAGAAATACCACTGTTACATCATTATCTTCTATGCAATTACAAGTAAACACTTATGAAAAGTTTATAATATTTTGTGAATATTATCTTGTATATGCCTCAAAAGTGAGGGGGTTGCAGAGGTTTTGAATAGTGATCAGAAAAGCTCACAGGTTATGTGTTGATTATCAATAGTGCAATTAAATATTTAATTGTAATTTTGTTTTAATAGTGTATGATTCAAGTCTCCAAATTTCAATTAGATATCTGTTTATTTTTGTAGACTGCATATGTAAATAATATATAGAATCACAATTTCCCCCAGCAAATAATCATTTTAAAATGTATAGGAGAAATAGGCTCCAGTTTTCTTCAGAATTCTATTTTTAGCTGTAGACTTTGGACCGTAGCAAGTATAGTTCTGAAATCTGGAAAGTTGTTGAGTAATGACTGTTAGTGATGATCTCTGTGCTGGTTACTGTTCTGTCATTTGACCTAAGCTAGAGTCATTTTGGAAAGGGAGAACTTCAGACTTCAATTAAGAAAATATCCCCAACAAATTAACCCATGGCTAAGCCTCCAGGTCAATTTTTTTACTAATGATTGATGTTAGAGGTCCCAGCTCACTGTCAGCAATGCCACCCCTGGCCAGCTAATCCTCAGTTGTATAAGAAGAAAGACTGAGCAAGACATGAGGAGTAAGGCAGTAAGCAGCACCCCTCCATAGCCTCTGCATCCGTTCATGTCCTAAGTTCCTATCCTTACTTCCCTGGATGGTGGTCTGCATGATGTAAAGTGAAATAAACCCTCCTCCCCCCCAACTTGCTTTTGGTCATGGTGTTTTATCACAACTACCCTAACTAAGACAATCTCTATATCTCCCAATGAAAGGTAGAATTTAATTCCCGATCCTTAAATGTAGATGGCCTCTGGGAGTATGTTTGACCAATATAAGATATTAGGAAATGTTGGCCCAAGTAGAAAATTTAAAAATATTTTCTCTTTGGGGTTTGCACATATTTGGCTCTTGAAGCCTCCGCTGACCTTCACAATATAAAATACCCTGAGATAATCTGACAGATTAGGAGAAACATATTACTATAATTTCAGCTCCTCACATCTAGTCAACCACAAGGGGAGTTTGTAGGGCAATCTTATTTTTTGTTGTTGTTGTTGTTGTTACTTATTTTTTTATTATTTTTTTATTATTTTTTTCTTTTTAGTTACATTTTGTTAACTCTGTGTCCCAGCTGTATCCCACTCCCTCATTCCCTCCCCAACCCCACACTCCCTCCCTGCCCCTTTCCAAGTCCACTGATAGGGGAGGACCTCCTCCCCTTTCATCTGACCCTGTTTTATCAGGTATCTTCAGGACTGGCTGCAAAGTCCTCCTCTGTGGTCTAACAGCCTGCTCCTCCCCGGGGCGGGGGGGGGGGGGCGAAACGGCCTGCCCTTGAGATCCTGTTAGAAATAGTCCTTGTTCCCCTTACTTTGGAAAACTACTTGGTTACTGAGCTACCACGGGCCACATCCGAGCAGAAGTTCTAGGTTATATCCATAGATGGTCCTTGGTTGAGTGTCAGTCTCAGAAAAGACCCTGTGCCCAGATATGTTTGGTCCTTGTAGAGCTCCTATCCTTTCCATATCATACTAACTTCCCTTCTTTCATATGATTCCCTGCACTCTGCCGAGGGTTTGGTTATGAGTCTTAGTGTCTGCTTTGAAACACTGCTAGGTAGAGTCTTTCAGATGCCTTTTGTGGTAGACTCCTGTCATAAGTTCAATGCACATCCCATTTGTCTTTCTAAATGAGGATTAATCACCTTCGCCTGTGTCCACTTTCTTGATTATCTTCTTTAGGTGTGTAGATTTCATTATGTTTATCATATCTTGTAGGTCTATATAAGCGAGTATATACCAAGTTTGTCTTTCTCCTTCTGGGATACTTCACTCAGAATGATCTTTTCTAGATCCCACCACTTGCCTGCAAATTTCATGATTTCCTCCTTTTTGATTGCTGAGTAGTATTCCATTGTGTAAAAATACCACAATTTCTGTATCCATTCCTCCGTTGATGGACATCTGGGTTGTTTCCAAGTTCTGGCTATTACAAATAAAGCTGCTATGAACATGGTTGAACAAATGTCCTTGTTGTGTACTTGAGCAAATTTTGGGTATATACCTAGGAGTGGTATAGCTGGGTCTTGAGGTAGCACTACTCCTAGTTGTCTGAGAAAGCGCCAGTATAACAACCATCCTCTAACTAACCCTGCTGCAAACAGCACATGTATCTACCAACTCAGCTGAAATGAGACAAGCCACCTTATGGCAAAAGCATCACTCCTGATCTTAGTTTCTCCATCTTATGATAAGAATTTCAGGATCATGAGCTAACTAAATAGTTCTGGAATATATCAAACATTAATAAGTTAATTGATAAATAAACCTAGAAGTGATGTGTTGTTATGACTCCCAAAATATAGGGCATTAGATATGAACTGGTCTGTGTCTAAGCTAAAAATGGAATGGAAAAACTGGTCAACCAGGGAGGCTGTGTCATCAAGCCAGTGTGCAAAATTGTCACCTGTTAGCAATGTGGAAAATAAGATAAAAATGCATCTGGTATACTTGTCAACAATGACAAGATGACTTTCAAGCAAGGGTTGAGAGTGCAATGGCTTCTTTCACCTGCTATGACAAAAGTATGAGAGGAGAGGAATAAACTAAAAAATAGGAACTGTTATGTTTTCTGGCAGAATTTAAAGGGAAAGTTAAAGGGCTAGGACTCAGTAAGCTGGAAAACAGTTTCACATTACGGAGATCTTCAACTTGTCAATTATTTTAAAGCATCATGAACAATGAAAAAAAAGATCAATGGGAACAAATATCACATAAAAGATGTTTCCCTAAGACCCTAAGCTTAAAATCCTACCAATTCAGGTGTTTAATTAATGATATTGCTAAATTATGTACAAACCTTATAAAAATCTTAAGAGTGTGTCACATAAGAACCTAATTCCCCCAGAAGGCACTTACCAAGTCAAGAGAGAAGGGAAGACTCCAAAGAAATTGTGAGTTTGTGTTCTATTGAAAGCAGAAAATTGGAATTTGATTAATTGGAAGCCTATAGCATTGTTAAGGAATTTCCATCAGTGAAAGTATTAGATTAAGTGAGAGGAGACTGTTAAAATTCAAAAATCTCCTCTGAACCAATGTTCTCTAATGGCAGAGCAAGTACATGAAGCTCCCTAGGACAAACAGAAATGACGTTTGTGAGAAAATATTTCTATTTCAGAGGATGGCCGTCAAGATCTGAGGACATGATGAAAACCCATAGAGAAGAGAGGGCTGCGGCTATTAGGGTAACAGTCACGTGATGCAGCTCTGCACGGTGACCAAGAAAGCTAGGCCCCAGTCAAAAGCCCTGGTGGCAGTCACCCTTTATTACCTCGGAGCAGTGGCCACAGCATGGACTTCCCCTGAGGAACGGAAAGCTTGGTACTAACTGCCCTAGCCTGTCTCCACTGTGTGTGGAGGTCAGATGCCTTGTGCTTAAATTTCACATGATTGTTTCATGAGGACAAGAGGAAGTCATCCATAGACCAGTGTCCAGGTCTCATTTAAATCATTACATTCTGGAGACCTGGCTTACGGCCAAAATTAAATGAGACTTTGCAAAGCGGGGGGAGGGGGGGTCTAGAGAGATGTTTATAATTTTGGAGCAGCTTGGAAGTGAAGTAATTATGATCAGAGGACAGGGTATAGTAAATTATATTACTAAAGTGCTCATAAGTGTCACTCCTCCTGTAAGGGCAGAATCCATTTTACCTTTTCTTCTATCTGGGATAGCCATAAACATGAGGCATAAATGGACTTCAGAAAACATGACACTAGCAGGAAGGTTAAAAGCTCTTTCACATCAGCGCTTGTATAATTTGTGTTTCGAGGACATCTGCTACTGCCTCCAAAAGAGTAACTCCAGGCACCTACTGAGAGACACACAGCCCTGTCACAGTCACTCACTTAAGAGTTGATCAAATACCATATGTGTAAGTAAAGCCATCCAAGATCAGATAGACTCCAAAATGGCCTACCCAGTAACACCATAACCCTCCAAAAAGGTGTTTAAAAAAAAAAAACAATACAAAAAACGAATATACTTCCAAAGAAAAACCAAGATGTAATCCTCAAACAATGACATGAAAGTTTCCTAGATATGCTATTACACATCTGGAAATCTATGTTAAGTATTTTCTTTGTTAAAAGTTTCACCTTCAAGACAACTCAAAGTAACTAAAGTAGTACTGTTTCCTTTAAGATTTTTACATGTGTGTATGTCTGTTTGTATGTGGTATGTGTGTTATATATGTGTTTATGTGTGTGTATATTTGTATGTGTATATATGTCAGTGTGTATATGTATGTGAGTGTTTTTATGTGTATGAACGTGTATGTATGCCTACATATGTGTATGTTTGTGTGTATTTGTGTGTGTATGTGTACATGTGTGAGTATGAGTGAGTGAGTGTGTGTGTGTGTGTGTGTGTGTGTGTGTGTGTGTATCCATGAAGGCCCAAAGAGGTCATGAGATGCCCTGGAGCTGGAGATACAGGTGGTTGAGAGAAACCGGATGTAGATGATGGGATATGAACTTAGATCCTCTGGAAGAGCTGGTTATGTGTATGTCCCCTGCCCCTGGATAGTGAAAGTTACAAGGTAAAGTATTACAATTCATGGCAAGTACTAGAAACAGCATATGAAGGCCAGCACTTCATATGGAGCAGAGAGCAGCCTGGAGTCAGATTCCAACACCAATCCTGTATCTATGCTTTACCAATTGTGCAATTTGGAAAAGTCAGAATCTCTCTGATCCTGTTTCCTAGTCTATTAAATAAATGTACCCACCTCATAGGTTGGTAAAGGGAGTTAATATGGAAAATGTTTCCATGTCAACATATCTGGAGTGCTAAGCCCACAGTGCTTGTTCTATGAATGTAGTATGCCTATATATAGATAGTAAGTGGCTAGGAAACATGAGCTCTTCTGCATAAACTACTTGAGCAAAAGACAGAACCCGGCCACCTCTACAAACAAAATTAAACACTCCTGCAAAGTCTTTCCATCTGCTCCTGAGTTTTCAAAATCAGAACAAACCTTGCTAAAGCTTTTACATCCTTGGATATTGAATTGCTCATGGTGGTCTGACTGACAAGTGGTCTCCTGTGGGCGGCACTATTTGGGAGAGAGGTGGAACCTTTAGGGGATAGTTCCTTGTTGTAGGAAGTCTGTCACCATGACAAGACTTTGGGGGACCGTGGCCTCACATAACTTCTTAATCGCTCCTTCTGCTTCATAGATATGTGAGAGAGAATTGTGATGAGCTAGCTTCCTCCTCCAGCACCATGCTGTGGCCTTGCCCGCCACCATGTTTCCTGGAAACATTGGTCAAAACAGTCATCGATGATGATTTATCACAGCGATGAAAAAGCAATGGACATTTATGATGCTGTAGTATTTTACCTTATGGCTGAATTCTGACTAAAATAAACAAATGTAAATGGAATATATTAATTGTAACCTTCATGACCTCCTTGAAATCAAGAGCTGTATCAGATGTGGCATCATGGAAATGCAGGTGCAAATGTTGTGTTTATGCTGTGTCCTATCTCTTAAAATTGACATACAGTGGGCATTCTGGATTCCTAGACGAAATGAGTATGCTAAATATAATTTTCAGAGACGTATGCTACAAAAGTGTTTTTAAAAATGCACACTAATGAATATTGTTCAACCAACAGTTCCGGGGTTATTGTTGTGTGGTTTTGTTTTATTTTTATGTTCAAAAAATCAAATTGCTGGGGTAAGGGGAGAAAAGTTCACCTCAAACCAGGCTCAGAGATTACAATCGTATAATAAAATTCAGGTTCCCCACATTGTGTAAGGACATCTTAAGGCCACTTAGGAATGGTAGTCAGCAAAAGCTGCTCATGACAGGACTTAAACTGTGGTCTTCTGGGAGCCTCAGTATCACCTGTGCTGTTAGTAGAGATGTTAATTCTCATGCTGTTTTCATGAGCCCTGAAGGTGAATCAGGGCACGGAATACCAATGACAGAAAGCTCTGGCTAACAAAACCTTTGCATTCTTGGGTGTCTTTGCTTACAGATTTCTCTAAGAAGGAAACTCTTTTGCCACAAAAGAAATTGACTGTTCTTGAGTTACTTGAGAAGTTCATTACAGCAGTCAGTATGAAAACAAAGGCGTAGCCTCGATCCTGAAAGCAACAGAAAAAGAACTGTTTTACTGGGCAATTGTTTCTGATCTGTGGCCAGGATCAATCATGCATTGATTGATTGACCGTGAGGCCACGGTCCCCCAAAGCCTTGTCATGGTGATAGACTTCCTACAACAAGGAACTATCCCCTAAAGGTTCCACCTCTCTCCCAAATAGTGCCGCCCACAGGAGACCACTTGTCAGTCAGACCACCATGAGCAATTCAATATCCAAGGATGTAAAAGCTTTAGCAAGGTTTGTTCTGATTTTGAAAACTCAGGAGCAGATGGAAAGCCTTTGCAGGAGTGTTTAATTTCATTCAGATTAAATATCTTTTATGTGAACCTTATAATAAGTATATTTTTTTTTCCTGGGTTAGGAACTAGTTGACTTCCTGAATATAAGAAATGAGATGTATATGAGTATATGTCAATTTCTTAAATTTAGCCACTCTACAATGCATACCAATATTTCAAACTATTTTTATGTGATTAAGTGTATCATCGATTTCAAAAACAGAAAAATACCACATAGTCCAGTTTGGTCACCATAATTCGAAATCAGCTCCATATTAAATAAAAATGAGGCTGATTCTTGTTTCAATTACATAAGAATTTATAAAATCGTGACTTCGTTTCTAAAACACTTTTACATAAAATAAGCATTATCTATATGGAAACCCCATACATGTATGTAAAGAACTGACTTTCCCAATTTAACTTCTATCCAGAGATTTTTTTTTTAATTACAGTAGAGATGGGGATTATGGAGAAAAACAATTAAAGTTACAATCTTGCATACTGTTCACATTGTATCATCTTGGTTTGTGCAATGTCCTGTACAGGCTCCTGTTGTGGAAGTTTGTTTATAGCTTGTGGCTTTGTTTCAAATGCTGTGGAGCCTTTAATACATGGGTCCTGGAATTAGGCAGGCACTAGGGGTGGATCTCTGAAGACTACACCTGTCCCTGGATCTGGAGCATTTGCTCTGCCTCCTGGCATGCAGCTGCCTATACTTGATACAAAAAGCTCTAGAGTCCCAGCTGTCATGAGTCCTCACCCACTCTGGTGTGGGCTTTCAGTGGTGCAGCTGGTTTTGAGTTACCTGTGCTCCTGTACATAACCTCTCACCCAAGCTCCTGAATATAACCTCAGCCAATTCCTGGTGGTATCCTAATTCGGTTTGCTATTGGTTCAGAATCCAAGATAAAAAGATGTTTGTTCCTGTGTGTGTCCCAAATCAGTGTCACACAACGGGAACATACTTGATCAGTCATCCTTAGAATTTTAAAACAATCAATATTTAAGACTCTGGGATTTTTTTTTTTTTAAATATGTGGGAAGAAGCAAACAACTTGTGAAACCAGAGTTGAATCTGAGCATGGGGAGAGAAGACACATATAGTAAGATGTGTATTAAAGATGATCAGATAATTGTCACTTTTAAGACAGACGATGGGGGCTATGTGGTTTAATAAATGAGATTTATGTTACCAATAGTGTTGATATTATTTAGATTTGCCTAGAATTCATTGTTTTACTGGATTTTACAAATAAAATCATTACCTTTCTTCTTCTTTTTTTTTCTTTTCTCCCACACTCTCTATACCGAGAGATACTGATGAGTTTGGGATGGACACGTGGAAGTCATTCTCTGTCTGTCTAACCAATAAAAGAACATCTTCACCTGCCTGGTGAGCAATTGTCTGAATTAGGTCCATATGATAAACCTTCTCGAGCCACTATTGATTTTTATATATCTTTACTTATAGCTTTTCATGGTAAGAGAAAAAAAGTGTTCTGTACATAGGTTTCTTTTTCTTACTGACTGCAAAGATGGCAATATTAATATTTCATTGAAGTTTTGTGCACATTGTTTCTAGGTGAAAATCAGTGTGTGTCCAGGTGCTGTGTGAACATGCCATGGGTAAACACGCACATGTGGAGGCCTCAGGTGATGGGAGATGTGATCCTTATTTGTTCTCCCCCTTGGAGCTCACTAAATTGTCAAGCCTGGCTGGCCATTGCATGCCAGAGGTCCTCATGTCTCTGTCTCCCCAGCAGGAGGATTATAGGCATGCCACCACCATGTCTTTCTTTTCACAGCAGTCCTGGGGAGATGTTGCCAACAGTCTCATGGGAGGAAGAAACTATCCTACATTTAAGAGCATTCTGACCCTTGGCACACTAGAGGTCGAGGACAAACACACTAAAATCTATAGTCCTAAAGAACCATCTCCTTTTTATCTGTCATTAAATACTTTGCATCTTTGAAAGTCATGACATTAAAAGGGCCTAACTCTATTCTGCAAAGTAAAACTTTATTAGTGGTCATAGGATCTTATGAGATACTTAAAGACAAAAGGAACCAAGTCTTTGGTTCCAAATCCTTGCCAGAGGCTAATGGGTCCATAAAAAAAACCTCAGAGGTGAGTATATATGATTAAAGTATACAATACATATATGAAACTGTCAAAATTAAACTCCATTCTTTGTGTAATTAATATACTATAATTTAAAAAATAACTTAAAAGCCATTTGTCTTTGCGCTTAATGCAGTATTGTCTGATAAGCTGCTATAGGAATTAAAAATTTAGAAGTTAAGAAGTGAGAGAATTTCAGCTGGATTCCTGGCAGAAAAGACAACTGTGGTGGCATGAACACAATTCAGAATCACTTTTACCTGTCAGGAGACATGACAATCTATCCAATTTACAATATGAACTGCTGAGGCTAAAGGCTTTTTGAGTTTTTTCTTTATTAAAAAATAACTGACAGTAAACATCTGGTGAACCTTTTTCACCCCACGTGAATTGGTCATGGAAACCTGACTGGGTGACAAGGAAATCAGAGGACAGAGGGCAGAACTACAGACAGAAAAGCTGGGAGCCGGTGGGCCACGTACATGTGGAAGGAGAAGCACCAGCTGCGCAATGGCTGGAAACTCGGTGTGCTCAGGGAGGAGGAGTTAGTGTGGCTCTGCACTGGGGTGGTCTCAGGATATGAACACCCACATGGGAGGAGGAAGCTGGGCTCTGGGCCTTCTCTACATTCTGTCAGCATTCCTCTGGCTTACACAAGGGAGGAAGTAAGGCTTCTGCAGTTGCCTGAGCCTGACAAAGAGAAGGCTTTACTGATCCCTGTGACTCTGAGGCACTGAGGTCCTTCTCAATAGTACACACTCAGTCAAGGCTTCCTTCACTCCTTACACATTCACTCCAGGCTTCCTCTGCTCCACCTATGAACCCCAGCTATGTTTGAAGATATTTGACACTTTCTTTCTTATTTTATTCTTGGGAGGGGGTTGTTTTCTGTTTTTTTCAAGTCAGAATTTCTCAGTATAGCCTTTACTGTTCTAGATCTCACTCTGTAAGCCATACTACCCTCAAACTCAGAGATCCACCTTCCTCTGCCTCCCTAGTACCAGGATTAAAGGCATACACCACCGTGTATGTTTTTTTTTTTCATGATTTTTGTTTGCTTGTTTTGAGATTCTTTATGTATACAGTGTTTCTGTTTGCATGTGTGCCTGCAGACCAGAAGAAGGCACCAGATCTCTTTCTAGATGGTCATGAACCACCATGTGGTTGCTGGGAATTGAACTCAGGACCTTTGTAAGAACAGCTAGTGCTCTTAACCTCTGAGCCATTTCTCCAGCCCTTGTTTTTTGTTGTTGTTGTTGTTGTTGTTGTTGTTTTGTTTTGTTTTTATTGGTAGGGAAAAAGAAATCTCGCTAAAATAAGCTCTTGTGTCACTAACAGCTCATGTTTTGCTTAAGAGTATTTTCTACCATGAAAAATAGATAGTACATAACTCTTCATTCTTAAATATTCTCTAATCTTACCCATAAGATACCATGATATCAGTATATTTTAAGCCTTTTCAACCATCCTGAAAGATAGACACTTATTAGCCTAGTTGATGAAACCCAAGAGGATAACTGATTTCCCCAATATTAAGTGACTTCCACAAAGTCAAAATCAGGTTCATTTGACGTCTAAACCTACTCTCTATGTGACACAATGCTTTACTTACAACCCAAACAATAAAGAGGGTTAGACAGTTACAAGGTTCGTGTTGGGAGGAGAGTACTATCAGGGTGTAGGGACTATAAAGATTAAGTCAAATTTTCAGTGAGATGATCTTTGCCAGTTTGATGTGTAGTTTATTACCTTTGGAGTCCAATTTGCTTTGCAAACAGCGGTACTGTAGCTCCTGATCTTATCCAGTCCGACAGTCCAAGCTGAACTGTAATTCTGGGTAGCTCATTGAGCAAAAGAGAATGGTGAAGGAAAGACATGTAACAGTTGTCAAGTCACAATATGGTCCAGACCAAAGAAGGAAAGGCAACTAGTACCACCTGCATCCTGGTAGAACATATGCAAGTCTTAAAAGTAGATTTGCAAGGGAAGTTGAAACACAGTCAGAGTGGAAGGGCTTCATAGTACAGACTCTTTTGAGAAAGTGAAAGTGCAAATCATAGGATTCCAAAATGGCGGCGAGCAGAGTGCACCGTTTTGGAGAAGCAGAAGACATGAATCTCCGGAATTGGTGACTGGAGAGTCAATTGAAGCTAGAATTTGGACTTTTGGGCTTTCTAAAGGAGAGGGGCCACCACAGAAGCGTGGAGTGCTAGTAGAGTTAGATCGGGCGCAGACTTCTCCGGGAAGGAAATAGGGCGCTTCCCTTGTCCAGGCCTCCCTCGGGGAAACCCGCACACAGCACCAGGCAGCTGAGCGCAAAGCTCACATCCGGGAGATCAAGGCAGCAGAGACAGTGCTCCGGGCCCCTTACAGCTGAGGTCTGCTGTAACCACCCGTTGAGCACCCATCCCCTCCTTGGACACACGTCCCACTCAGGGCCCTCCGGACCCGCGGAGCATCCCCTCCCCATCCCGCTGACGTGATCCCTAGCTAGACCGCAGCAGGAAGTGCAGTGGAGCTCACGTCCCAAGCTGCCAGAGCGCAATAACCCCAGAAACCTCCTCACAGGAGGAGCGTAGGCCCAATCACAGAGCACCAACCACTGAGCGCTAACCACAGAGACTCAGATCCACAATACAATTCTTCCTGAATACCAAAGTCGCAAAGCTCAGTGTTTGGGACCCAAGACCGTTGGAGGCAGGGAGCCAGGGCTCCAGACCCCGCAGCCGCAGCAGAGAGTAGTAACTACCTGCTGAATGCCACCACTCAGAGGAGAACACACGCCACCTAGGGCCCTCTTGCCGAGCTCTTGACCCGCGGAACACCCCCCCACTACCACCACCACCCGGCTCTGCAGGAGTGCACGCACCACTGAAACTCCACCCAGCCAGAGCTTACGCCCAGTACAGTGCTAGCCACAGAGACTCAGATCCACAGTACAACCCCTCCCAGGCCCCAAGTCTGCAAGTGGCAGCACAGAATACACAGGGCTACACAGCCAGTGATTGTATGGGCCATCAAACCCCTCAGTGGCAGAAAACCAGCTGAATAGACACCAAAGACCAGCAGACTGATAAAATCAATACTCGCGCGCATTCTTCAACAGCGCTTGCGATCCCTTAGCGCCTGCAACAACTTCAGTGCCTGCAGGGCACCCCTCTCACACACTGAAGGCCTCTTCATTCACCAACACCCTGTCCCTTAAGACACACCCACAAGCACACGCTCAAACACAAACTACCCCGCATTTGTCCTTCTGTGCCTGCGAACTTTCCTTCTACAGGTATAGCTGAATAACCAACGCACACACGGAAACCACTAGACCTCACCCATTTTCCTGAAGAATTCTCCAGATACCAGAGAAAAACCAGTCTGACCTGCAGAAGCCAGGAACAGACAGTGAACACTATGGATAACCAAATGGCCAGAGGTCGGCGAAAGAACACAACAAACGCAAATCAAGATATCATGGCTTAACCAGCAACCTCCAAAATTATTGGACACTCCAACTCAGCAGAAACACAAGAAAATGATTTTAAAGCTATGATTATCCAGTTATTTGAGGCACATAAAGAGGAAACCAACAAATCTCTCAGAGAAATAGTCATAGAGATTCAAACAGTTAAAGAGGATACAAAAAAATCCCTTAAAGATTTGGCCTCCCAAATAGAAACAAAGAAAAACGAAGTGAATGAAGAAGCTCTTAAAGAAACACATGCAAATATAGCCAAACAATTGGAGGCAGAAGCAGAGGCACTAAGAGAGGAAACAAACAAAAAAATAGAGACCATCTTGGAGACACAGGAATCCACACTCAAACAGATGAAGGAAATGTTGCAAGACATGAAAACAGAATTAGAATCAATAAAGAAAACACAAACCGAGAAAACCCTGGAACTGAAGAACTTAGAGAAAAGAGAAGGAATCACAAAGGTAAGTATCACTAATAGAATACAAGAGATGGAAGAGAGAATCTCGGTGCTGAAGATACACTCACAGAAACTGATACTTCTCTCAAAGCAAAAATAAAATCAGAAAAATCCCAAACACAAACCATCCAAGAAATCAAGGATGCCATGAAAAGGCAAAATCTAAGAATAATAGGAATTGGAGAAGAAGAGGAGTCCAGGCTACAAGGTCCAGAAAATATTTTCAAGAAAATCATAGAAGAAAATTTTCCCAACCTAAAGAAAGAGGTGCACAAACATACAAGAGACCTACAGAACACCAAATAGACTAGACCAGAGAAGAAACTCTACACGCCACATCGTAGTCAAAACACTTAATCTACAGAACAAAGAAAAGATACTAAAAGCAGCAAGGGAAAAAGGCCAAGTAACATATAAAGGCAAACCTATCAGAATCACACCAGACTTCTCATCAAAAACTATGAAAGCCAGAAGGGCCTGGGGAGATATCATGCAGGCCAAAAGGGACCACAGATGCCAACCTAGACTACTTTAGCCAGCAAAGCTTTCAGTCAACACAGATGGAGAAAATAAAATATTCCACGACAAAACTAAATTTAAGCAATATTTGAACAGCAACCCAGCCCTACGGAAGATACTAGAGAAAAATTACAATCCAATGAAAACAAATATACCCAAGAAAACAAAGGTTAAAGATAATTTCCAACAAAAATCAAAAGCAAACAAGCAATGATTCACAGTAACATCGCCAACTCCACAATAATAGGAAATAACATTCAATGGTCATTAATATCTATCAACATCAATGGAATCAACTCTCCAATAAAAAGACACAGACTAACAGAATGGGTACGGAAACAGGAACCAACATTCTGCTGCATCCAAGAAACACACCTATGCAACAAAGATAAACATTACCTCAGAGTAAAAGGCTGGCAAACAGTTTTTCAAGCAAATGGACCCAAAAAACAAGCAGGAGTGGCTATCCTAATATCTAATAAAATAGATTTTCAAACAAAACTAATCAATAAAGACAATAAAGACATAGAGGGGCACTGCATTTTCATCAAAGGAAAAATTCACCAAGAAGACATCAGAATTCTAAACATCTATGCCCCAAATACAAGAGCACCTACATTCATAAATGAAGCGACAATCCCACTGAAATCAGGGACAAGACAAGGCTGCCCACTCTCTCCATATCTCTTCAACATAGTACTTGAAGTCCTAGCCAGAGCAATAAGACAACTAAAGGAGATCAAGGGGATACAAATCAGAAAGGAAGAGGTCAAAGTGTCACTATTCACAGATGATATGATAGTATACATGAGTGACCCCAAAATTCAACCAGAGAACTCCTTCAGCTGATAAACACCTTCAGCAAAGTGGCAGGATACAAAATCAACTCAAAAAAATCAGAAGACTTCCTTTACACAAAAGAAAAAAGTGCTGAGAAAGAAATTAGGGAAACAACACCCTTCACAATAGCCACTAATAACATAAAGTACCTTGGGGTGACATTAACCAAACAAGTGAAAAACTTGAGAAAAAACTTTGAGAAAAACTTCAAGTCTCTGAAGAAGAAATCGAAGAAGATATCAGAAGATGGAAAGATCTCCCGTGCTCATGGATTGGTAGGATTAACACTGTGAAAATGGCCATCCTGCCAAAAGCAATCTACAGATTCAACGCAATTCCCATCAAAATACCAACTCAATTCTTTTCAGACCTTGAAAAAAAGATTCTCAGCTTCATATGGAGAAACAAAAAACCCAGAATCTCCAAAACAACCCAGTACAACAACAGATGATCTGGAGGTATCTCCATCCCCGATCTCAAGCTGTACTGCACAGCAATAGTAATAAAAACTGCATGGTATTGCCATAGAAATAGAAAGGAGGATCAATGGAACCAAATAGAAGACCCAGAAATAAACCCATGTACCTATGAATACTCGATTTTTGACAAAGCAGCCAAAACCATTCAATGGAAAAAAGATAGCATCTTCAACAGATGGTGCTGGTCTAATTGGATGTCTACATGCAGAAAAATGAAAATAGATCCACATTTATCACCTTACACAAAACTAAAGTCTAAGTGGATCGAAGACCTCAACATAAAACCAGATACGCTAAATCTGGTAGAAGAAAAAGTGGGGAACAGCCTAGAACTCATTGGCACAGTAGACAACTTCCTGAACGAACTCCAACAGCACAGGCTTTAAGAGCAACAATCAATAAATGGGACCTCATGAAACTGAAAAGCTTCTGTAAAGCAAAGGACACTGTCATCAAAACAAAATGACTGCCTACAGATTGGGAAAGAATCTTCACCAACCCTTTATCTGACAGAGGGCTAATATCCAGTATATATAAAGAACTAAAGAAGCTGAAAAGCAACAATCCAAGTAATCCAATTAAAAAATGGGGAACAGAGCTAAACAGAGAATTCTCTGTAGAGGAATATCGAATGGCAGAGAAACACTTAAAGAAATGCTCATCCTCATTAGCCATCAGGGAAATGCAAATCAAAACGACCCTGAGATATCACCTTACACCCATCAGAATGGCCAAGATGAAAAACTCAAGGGACAACACATGCTGGAGAGATTGTGGAGAAAGGGAAACCCTCCTCCATTGCTGGTGGGAATGTAAACTGGTACAACCACTTTGGATGTCAATCTGGCACTTTCTCAGACAATTAGGAATAGTGCTTCCTCAAGACCCAGCTATACCACTGTTAGGCATATACCCAAAATTTGCTCAAGTACGCAATAAGGGCATTTGCTCAACCATGTGTGTAGCAGCTTTATTTGTAATAGCCAGAACCTGGAAACAACCCAGATGTGCATCAACGGAGGAATGGGTGCAGAAATTGTGGTATTTTTACACAATGGAATACTACTCAGCAATCAAAAAAGAGGAAATCATGAAATTTGCAGGCAAATGGTGGGATCTAGAAAAGATCATTCTAAGTAAAGTATCCCAGAAGGAGAAAGACAAACATGGAATATACTCGCTTATATAGACCTAAAAGATATGGTAAACATAATGAAATCTATACACCTAAAGAAGATAATCAAGAAAGCAGACACGAGGTTTGATGATCAATCCTCATTTAGAGAGACAAATGGGATATGCATTGAACGTATGACAGGAGTCTACCACAGAAAGCATCTGAAAGACTCTACCTAGCAGTGCTCCAAAGTAGATACTAAAACTCATAACCAAACTTTCGGCAGAGTGCAGGGAATCATATGAAAGAAGGGGAGTTTGATGTGGAAAGGATAGGAGCTCCACAAGGACCAAACATATCTGGGCACAGGGTCTTTTCTGAGATGGACACTCAACCAAAGACCATGAGAAGATAAAACCTAGAACCTCTGCTCAGATGTGACCCGTGATAGCTCAGTAATCAATTGGTTTCCCATGGTAAGGGAAACAAGGACTATTTCTAACAGGAACTCAATCACTGGTTCTTTGACCTCCCCACCTCCCAAGGGAGGAGCAGTACTGTTAGGCCACAGAGGAGGACTTTGCAGCCAGTCCTGAAAATACCTGACAAAAGGGAGTCATATGAAAAAGGAGGAGGTCCTCCCCTATCAGTGGACTTGAAAAGGGGCATGGAGGAGATGAGGGAGGGAGGGTGGGATTGGGGAGGGAATGAGGGATACAGCTGGGATACAGAATTAACAAAATGTAACTAATGAGAATAATAATAATAATAATAAAAAGAAAGTGCAAATCATTTGGCAAAGATTGTTACTACTGTGTTATATAACATTTTATATTGTTATGTGAGTACACACACACACACACACACACACATATATATATATGAGTAAATCCAGATTTCTCCAGTTTACTATTAAAGAATGCAAAATTACTGAATGCATCCATGTATTAACATCTTACAAATAAGTTATCATACACCAAAGAAACAAATTTTACTGGGCCTAGACCTAACATGAACTTCTAGGAAATAGCCTAAAGGGCTTTTTAAAACCATCAATATTAAAACAGCATTTCATCACTTATCGCAGGACAACTTTCCCAGAAGTGTATTTCTCTGACAGGGTGAAATGGTATCTCCATATATAGAAACATGCTTTTAGTTGCTAGAGAACTCTTTTGCTTAGAGTGATTTATTCAAAATGCCTGGGAAGATTTGAGAGATTAAAATCATACATTTGAAAGCTGTATTAGTCAGGATTATCAAGGAGAATAGAACATACAAGCATATTATATATATATATTTTTTTTTTCTCCATATGTACATGGAGAAAAGGTTTAAGAACCCAGTTGTTCTTCTGTCCATAAGGCTGGCTGTCTCTGCTGTTCTTCAGTGTATGCCAGAATCCTAAATAAGTAGGCTCTAATGCCCATGAAGGAATGCACGTGCCAGCAAAAGTGAGGAGTAGCAGATAAAGAAAGACCTTCCTTCATCCATGTCCTTTATATAGACTGCCACCAGAAGTTGTGGCCAAGATTAAAGGTGGGTCTTCCCAGCTCAAAAGATCGGGATTAAAATTGGGTCTTCTCACTTCAAATGGTTTAAATAAGAAAAAAAAATTCCTCACAGCTGTACCCAGCCACTCTGATTTTACATCATTTCATCTTAGTTAACTTGACAACCAAGAATAGCCAGCACAGTCTGGGGAAAAAAAGTATATATCTGGGTAAAATATGATATAAAAATATGAGGACATTGACAAAAAAATACCATAAGATCACTAAAAAACATAAAATGGAATTTTCATTTATGACATCTATGTACTATACTGAGTGAATTATGACAGCAATGTAAAGATAAGTAACGTCAACTGCGTTCAAGAGCAATTTCTAAGAGAAAAAAAAACATACAGAGGCGTTATTTTAGGGGTACTTTGTGGTAACACAATCTAAGAATGGAGTCCTGTGAGAATTCTGCATGCTTGTGAGAAAACTCCAAGGAAGCAAGAGTCTTCTAACCTCAGTTTTTTCAAAAATGTGGGATTGCTCTAGGAATGTTCCGTGCTTCTCTCAGGTATAGTGGATAGTGACTTCAGCCTTGATGGGAAAATATGCTTGTGCAGCGTGTGGCTTCTGCATACAGCTTCACTTCATGAGAACTTTACTCGGGTGACTCTTCTTACTCTTCAGAGTGGAAATTGCCTGAGGCTCTGAATAAAACTGGCTATTTCGAGAGACTTTAGTCTGCCTCATTTTTAAGCCCTGCTCTCCCAGGTTTGTGCCCAACTGGAATGGGAAACAGCATTTAACTTTCCTAAAGATACACATGAGTTTTTGGCATATCCCTCATGCTGTAAAATCTTCTCCAGTTCATGTCCAGTACCCAAACATTTCAGCTTGAACAGTTTCAAGGATTCACACCCAGCCTCAGACACTCAAACGCTTTGAAAGGCAACTTTTGTTAAGCTGATTTACGAGTTTGAATCAGTATGTCAATCTGATTTATGTTCCTCTCTTGGACTATGGTATGTATGCTTAACATGATCAAGTTGTTACTAGAAAAAGAGGAGCCACAGAGACAGGCACAGTACACTTTCCAGTGAACCATTAACAACAATTAAAAAAAAAAAAGCAGGAGAATTTAGAAACTGTCTCTGCTTTATGTGGTTCATTAGCTCCACAAAATGTGCATCTTATAGCACCAAGCACAGATTAAGAGGCAGAGTCCCTTGCAAAATGTGTGTCCTGTGTTTTCTGGGAAGGTGATGTAAAATTCCCTTTCATCAACTTTTATGGAGCAGCTAGTGTGACTAGAGAGATGGCTCAAAAGTTAAGAGTACTTGCCGCTCCTGCAGAGTACCTGAGTTCAATTCCTCGTACCCATATGGTGGCTTATAATCATCTGTAGCTCTAGTCCAGGGGAATTAATACCCTCCTTATTCTGGCCTGCAAAGGCACCAGGCACATGTGGTATACAAGCATATGTATGAAATGGGAAAACACCCGTGTGTGTGTGTGTGTGTGTGTGTGTGTGTGTGTAATTTTTAAAAAGTAAAGCCTGACTAGATAAGTGAACCACTTAAAACACATCATCAGGTGAAAGCACAACTTTAACTAGCATGTCTTTCACAAAGCCTTTGTGCCTATCCTAATCTTTCCATTTGTACAGAGATTTATCTTCTCTCAGGAAAACATGCTTGTAGCTGGAGCAATGATCCAGAAGCTAAGAGTGTTTGCTCCTATTGCAGAGAAACTGAGTTTGATTCCCAGCACCCACATCAGGCAACTCCCAGCTACAATACCTACAGCTCCGAGGGCATCCAGGCTTCTGCCTACCATAGTGGCATGCTCATATCTACAACATAAGCATAATTAAAGGTAAAAATAGATCCTTAACAATAAAAAAAAGAAGAACTGAACTGACCATGACTTTGAACCACTGCAGCACTCAGGAGAGCAGGCCCAGTAGCTTTCCTGACCATATAAGCTGGCCCAGAGGCTATGAGTGCAAGAAAGCTGACCTTGCTCTAGAGAGCTGGCCTTGGTGGTACAGGTTCAGGAGAACTGTCAGGCTGATCAACTCAGCTACCTCCTACACCTAGACCAAAGGCTTTGGGTTGGCCCACCCCAACATCTACTGCATCTTTGAACTTCTGGAGTATGTAAAAGGGCCAGTCCTAAAGATCCAAATCTGTAGGATCTCCATGAGGTAGAGCAACAACAGGTTATCTGACAGGAGTACTGAGGAAGATCTGCTATTGCTAGTATAACAGAAACAAGAGGCCTTGAAACAGACCAATGGCTCATTGCAATGAACATTTGCAAGTAAAAAAAAATATGGACAAAGGGTATATGGTGGGACACACTGACACACACAACTTCCAGGACAAATGGCTTGTTGGTTGGTTGGTTGGTTGGTTGGTTGGTTGGTTGGTTGGTTGGTTGGCTGTTTGGTTGGTTGATTGGGTTTTGTTCTATCTTATTTTCTTTTCTTTGGGTGGGGGTCTTTTGCAAAGGAAGAGGGCAGATGTGACTGGACAAGTGGGAATGAGGTACATGATTTGAAATTCACAAAGAATCAATAAAAAGTTTAAAAAAAAGAGGAAACTATAATCAAGGTTTGCAAAGGAAGAAACATAGGAAGCAAATACTGAATGATCAATATTCACAGAAAAAAGTTATTAGTCTGCAGACTAAAATAATAAATACTTTATTTCCAAGCTTTTACCTTTGTTTTTATATTATTAAGCAGCCTGCCCTTAAAGGCGCAAATTCATGACTTTACCATTACCAACTGTCATCTAAGATGAAGAGAGCTATTTTCCCCGATTGTAATGGTCCATTTTCATGCATATTTTAAAAAATCTTATAGTTGCTAAATGCCACCCTTAAATTATTTCTCTTCTTTTGTTAGTTCTTTAATGTATTTGGTTTCCATGTCTCTAAAATGAAAAACCAGAAACACGACAGACCATAGACATCTCTAGAGGATGTCAGTATTTTTTGGCTCATCCCTATACAACAGTTACCAGGTTACCATGCTGGTCTTTTACTTGTTTTCTTTCTGAGGCATATTCAGAAAACATCTCTCTGTAAATGCTATTGTGAAGTTGCTGTAAATTGCCTGTTACTATCACCTAGGAAACCACCTAAAGTTACCCCAAAGGATGTATTTACAAAAGTTTTAAGTAGAAAAACTTTTCCACTATCTATAGAAAATAATATACAATCAGACTTCTGAATCCAAGGGTCCTACATTTGCAGAGACAAACAAACATGAATTAAATTTTTCAGGGAAAAAAATAGCTCCTGGGAGCCATCTCTTTATACCCTATGCAGTACAGGATGAGCACCAATGCTCATATGGCATCTACTTTTTTTGTGTTACTAATTATATGTAAGCATTTATAGTTTTTGTATCAAAAGAGGGTCCAATCCCCTGAGGGGACCAAGGAATAGGCATCTGACCTGATTACCATGATCTTCAATAATTATATCAATGCTGTCTAGATAAAACCTGATATACAAAACAAGACCATAAATTGTCTAATTTTTTTCCTAGACTAAAGGCTTTAGCCATTAAGTCCTCTAATAACTTCTTTCCGGTTAGGAGCACTCAAATAAGGCATCCAGAGAGCTATAAAACATTATGCTCCAAAGATCTTCAGTCAAGAAAATGGCCTTATCTTGCCCAAATTTCAATGTAGCTCTTCAAATGGAGTACTCAGTGAACAAGAAAGACCTAATCTCCCCTTTAAACTTTATACACATGAGATTCCCAAACATGGAAGATGGTTCTGTTCATCTCAAAGGATTTCTGGTCCCTTAGTTGTAACCTTTCATATTCTAGAAGAATTAAGCTGAAGAACTACTTCCCTCACAATATTATATATCACTACTCCAGAAGCCACACCATCTTGTAGAAGATCAATGGACCTTTAACTGAATATATTAAAGCTGACACGCATTCAAAAACCAAGTGAGTCATCTCTTACCTCTAACACTCCATACACATGAGCTAATTATGGCTTAGTAAAATGACAAAATATGACAGACTATATGTACTATTTTGGAAACAGTTCTGCCTACCCATGTCTTCCATAGACATGGCTCTGACACCTCTTTGTTCCCAACACTCTTTTTTAGTAAAAAGCAAAAGAATTCCACTAGGGCCTCTAAGGAAGAAAGCAGCAAGTAGCTTTGAAACATAATATATAAAATTATTATATATAATTTCATGTTACATGAAGAAATGTAGTCATTTATTTAGTTTGTTTTTAGCAAGGCCATTTCCTGTAACCTTTTCCAAGTCATTTCATGTGCTAGGAGAGAGGAAGTTTAAGAATGTGTTTCAGAGTCTTCCACAGTCCTAAAGAACAGGTGATGCATACTCTGGTGCTACTGCAAGGCTGATTAGCATGGTTAGGAAGGGCTTCTCCAACGAGCAAATGATGTGTGCTCTGCATGACGCTTCCCCTTGCTCATTAAGCCTGACATTTCAATGCGTTGTTGCAAACTAAAAATCCTAATAGCACCGAACTGATGGCAAGAAATTTTACCCAATACGCTGAACATGCTGTGACAAAAAATGAAAAGAAAAAAAAGAAAATGCTAGAGTTTTTGATGTACGAATTGTAACAATTGCCGCTGTATGAGAGCTACAATGCTTGAGACAGTTTACAAAGACTCTCAAGTAGCTGTTCAACTGCTAGCTACTAAACTACCATCCTCTACAAAACCTCACAATGACCTTTAACCATAAAGCCAAGCACCCTGATTTACTCTACCTTTTATTCCAATGGCCCATGTCCTTTAGAACCAATGATATTTAAATTTCTCCATTTCTAAACTTAAATTGGGCATCAGCTTTAGGTACAGGCATACTGGTATAGCAAACAATACCTACAGGCACTAAAAAAAAAAAAAAAGAGCTGTAGTATTGGCAGGCTACTTTGCCCAGCTAAACCATCAAAACCAGCATTACTCATGATCCAAGACTTGAGTTAATCCATTTATGGAAAGTGAGGAAAGGTGGAAAGCATATTTATGTCACTATTTTTTCCATATTAAGTAAAAATTCTGTGTATTACTGATAGATGTTTAAACATGAGGTCTATCTTTTCCTAAAGATAGCAGGTGTTGGCCAGATATAAACAATATTACAATAAGAAACACGCTGTAAAGTACCCTATGGAGGTGATCACAATCGGTTCTCCTGACAAAAACAGCACAGGCACTAGGAAATGTTCTGTTTCCTCTATTGTTTTGTTTGGGGACAGAATGAACTTGTACAAAAGGCCCATTTATTTTAAATGAAACCTGAGTAGAATATACTTAGAAATATACCCTTATCTGATGTCCTTACCTTAAGAAATAATAGGCATGGATCTACTGAAGCAAGTTATAAGGGCCAAACAGTTCCCATTTAATATCTGTAAACCAAGAGCACATTGATACACTAAGACACATGTAATTTTATGCTCTAAATAACTACACAAATACAATTTTAAGAAGATACATACAGATGATGATACAGATCAAGTAATATGGAACATTCTTCTAAATTAAATAGATTTAATTCATTATAATTTTTACATCAAAATCATTCAGTTTTCTTATCTTGAACGTAAATACTGCCTGAAGTTTAGGGTTCAGCTATTATAAAACATGACTTTTCTATCCCTTTCAAAATGTATTGTGTAATTTTTTTCCAAGATGATAATAGCATGCAATATAAATTCAAATGCTACATAAAACTTGCTCGAATTCATGTTGTCTTTAGTAAGAAAAAATTTGAAAATTATAACCTTAAAAGTATATTGATATAAACACATTAGAAATATAACACTATGTAATTAAACTAGCAGAAAAAAATTCTCCTCACGCTGCTGTGGCTGAGGGCTGAAACGTTGCCTAGCTTGCCAGTTCTGATTCAGTCTGTTTTGGAAGTACAGTCAAACTGTCACCTGGGGCTGTGCTGTCATTAGGCTGGATGAGCAAGGAGATACTGTCAAGGAAATACATGGCAGCTGTGAAGCCTTTGAAAACCTAAATCCGTGCTCATTCACCTGGTCCTCTCCACGGGTCAGGCAACAACACAGCAAATGCTTTTTTCCTCATAGTAAATGATCAAAGAAGGAGCTAGACTCAAAACGGGAGCCAGAGTCCCTTCAACTCCATTCTTCTGAGAGGCATTCCGTAACCTCACCCAACTTCTGTCTGTGAGCAGTCAGAATATCTAGTTCACCCTCCAGACAAGAGATTCTCAAGGGTGTGAATGCTGGGTGACCAGGACTGGGTGCTTTCACAGCCATTATTAAGACTGTTTTAGGAATACATCTTTATGTGGCCATTTTGCTTATTCAATCACTTTTTTATACTTGGTATATGGTTCAAATAGTTTGTGTCAATGGGACATCTGGCTAATTTGTTTCCATGTGCTGAACTAAAGGTTTCTATAAGCAGATGTGTGTATACTATGCCTTATCCCTCTGCTGTGAAAGATTTTGTCAATTTGACACAAACTAAAATCACTTGGGAAGAGAGTCTCAGTGAGGAACTATCACAATTGGTTTGGCCCTTAGGCATGTGTGTAGGAAATTTTCTCGGTTGTGTTAACTGAATCGGGAAAAGCCAGCCTATTGTGGACAGCAACATTCCCTAGGTTTGCGTCCTGGACTGTATAAAAGTAGAGAATATGAGCCAACTACCAGTCAAAAGCTCTCTGCTGTGAATGTGAATTGTTGCTTCAAGTTGTAGAATGTACTGTAACCTAGAATTGTGCCCTTTCTGCTCTACACTGATTTTATGAGAGTTTTTTTTTTTAATCAAAGCAACAAGAAATGGAACTACAACCACCACCACACTATTGCAGAAGATGACTTGTTTGAATTTCACAGTCTTACAGGTAGAGGGGAATTTGAATAAAAATTAAGTCTGTGTTGAATCTCACCCATTCCAGCTTAGTTGAGACTCTGGGCTTTTGAATTTACGCTAAAATGAATTAAAACATTGTGATCTATTAGGAAAGACTGGATGGGACATGGAGCCAGAACCTAGGGGCATGGTAAAATGATTTTAACATTTGCTCCCTCCTAAATTGTTGCTGAATTTTCATTGTCATTTTGGTTGCATTAGCTTGCAGATCTTTTAAGAAGTTCTTAGTCACTGGATTCCAAATTTTTATGAATGAACTAATACCATCATTATGAGATGAATTATCCTCTTGCTAACTACATTAGCTACTTTTCTTATTGCTAGACAATAGTCTCCAACAAGATTTAAAGGAAATGGGTCGTTTGTTCTCACAGTTGGTAGGTCATAAGACACCTGGTCACATTGAATCTATAGTCAGGAAGCAGAGTGTGACAAATGCTCACACTCAACGTGCTCCTTTATGTACAATCCCACATGACCTCTGACAGCCATGCCCCAGGGTGCATGTCTCAGATGATACTAGACCTCACTGAATTGACAGCTGAGGTTCACCATCTTGAGGACCCTCATTCTTCCTCTGCCTTTCTGATTCAGGAGGAAGCCTGATACCAGATGTTGTAACCTTGACACTGAACTTTGAGACACCAGCATGGACAAGTGCCTTACATCACTATCTCTATGATAATCCTCTCAGTAGCACAAAAGCCAGACAAACAGCATTAACCAAAATAGCCAACACTGGAAAGCTTAGGTCTAGTATATTTCAAGGAGAAATCTGAAAATTAGGAATTAAAATAAATAGTCTAGAAAATCTCAAAACCATGAAATTGATTAATTATGAATTATACACTAATGAACTTTCAGAAATCTTTGTGTTTGGCTTTATGTCAGGTAAATACTTTATCTCTACAGAAAGCCAGATAAATGGAACACCTCTATAACACACTTTATAACACACTCATTCTACCATCTATTTCCTGTATTGTGCTACAAATGCAGTAAAAGTTCTACAGACAGAAGCCTTGAGCTGGGAGTAATGTGTGCCTTGCTATCACTTACCAAAGGCAAATCAGTAAAATTCCACTTTATGTGAAGAAAAAAAAGGGGGGGAGGTTGCATTTTTAAAAACCAACTGGGCGAAAGAGGTAGCTATAACTTTGTAGTTATAAAGATTCTTAGTGGTTAACAAGAAACAGCTTCAAAACACCCTGCACATACTATCTCAAAATGTCTCCATATTTCATTTATTTCAGTGCTCTTTCCAGTAGGCATGCTTGAGTGAAGATCATCAATTTGGGGAGTGAAAGTTTGATAACACCATTTCCTATATCACCAAGATACATCCACAGTTTTGCTTTGGGCTGATAATTAAATGAACCACAAAAACTCTCATTTATTAAAATTCATTGCATACTTTTCAGCAAAAATGTATTCATGCTCAAAGGCAGCAAGGAGCTATTATAAATGTTTTTCAACTGAAATGTGTATTATTTTTACTCCCGAAAAACAGTAGGTGTAAGTAAAATCTATATTTTCTTCACTACATTACAAATCATGTCTATGGGACCAAGTTAATAATAAAATTAATGGAAAATATTTCGGCCAGTGTGTGGTAATAAAATGTGAATAACATTTTTAAATGTAGTTTTACATCAAAATGATCACAATACCTGTGAGCATACACTAACCTTAAATTCTAATTATTACAACTATCATCCTTTCTGGTACCTGTTTGAATTGGTTCATTTCCTATACTTAATTATTTTCCAATATTTTCTAACACACACATTTATGTTTATTCATCCCTCGATCCTTAGAACCTGTTCTACTGTGCCCCAACCTCAGCTGTTTTCTATACAGATGCCCAAAGCCACTGGCTTCTGCTTGGAGACTGCCTTCCTTCCACCTGTGAATACGAGGTCTCTTGAAGTGACTTTTCATAATTTTAATCTTAAAAGATACTGGCGAAGGATGTTAGTAAAACTGTTCTTAGTCGTGCCCTGTTCTAAGTCAGAATAAGTTCACATGCTCCTTTGCCAATACACTGAGTTTTGATAATCAGAGGTTACCATGGTCTGTGCCAGTCTCTTTGGATGCTATGCCACTTTTATTCAGTTGCTTTTTTCTCTCTATATGTTTCCTATATTTATTTATTTATTTCACTAATTAATGCATGCATTTATCTTACATCGGAAGTTCCCCTCTCCTCACTGTCCCCAGTCTCTCCCTCTGACCTCCCCTCTCCCTATGCCCCCCTTCCTTTCTCCTAGGCAGAAGGTAGAGCTTTCATGGATATCAACTAGAGGATCCACATGAGGACCAAGCTGTACATCTGTTACATATCTGTAAGGGGTCTAGGTCTGTCCCATGCATATTCTCTGATTGGTGATTCAGTCTCTGTGAGCCCCTATGGGCCCAGGTTAGATGATTTTGTAGATTTTCTTGTGGTGTCCTTGACTTTCTCACTCTTTCAATCCTTCCTCCACCTCTTTCAAAATATTCCCCACCATCCACATAATGTTCGTCCGTGGGTCTCTGCATCTGTTTTCATAGGGTGCTGGGTGAAGCCACTCAGATGACAGTTATGCTAGCCTCCTGTCTGCACATATAGCAGAATAATATTAACAGTGTCGGGGGTGGGCTATCATGGCATGGATCTCAAATTGGCCATTCCCTCACTTTCTACTCCCTCTTTATTCCTGCTCTTCTTCTAGGCAGGAAGAATTATGGGTAGAAGGTCTTGTGGATGGTTTGTTATCCCCATCCCTCCATTGGAAGTCTTGCCTGACTATAGAAGATGACCATTCCATATTCCATATCACTTATTGCTAGGAGTCTTAGCAAGGGTCACACTCATAGATTCCTAGGAGTTTCCATTGTCCTAGAATTCTAGCTTGTTCCAGAGATACTCCCCCAACAAACACATTCCAATTCTCTCTCCCAGTTCTCTCTCCTGCCATCCTAGCAACATTTCATCCTTCCTGGTGCTCTCCCCTCTCCCATACAGCTCCCTTCTTCCACGCACCCCAGATGTCAATTATTTCCCCTTCTCAGTGAGATTCAAGCATCCTCCCTTGTGCCTTTCTTATTGCTTAGCTTTTTGAGGTCTGTGGATTTTTAACACAGTTATCCTGTATTTTATGGCTAATATCCACGTATAAGTATATATCATGTTTGTCTTTCTGAGTTTGGATTACTTCATTACAGATGATATATTTTAGTCCCATCCACTTGCTTGTTATTGTTTTTAAAAGCTGAGTAATATTCCATTGTGTAAATATACCACATTTTCTTTATCCGTTCTTCAGCTGAGGCACATCTAGGTTGTTTCCAATTTCTGGCTGTCATGAATAAAGATACTATGAACATAGTTGAACAGGTGTCATTGTACTAAATGTATAGTACAAAGAATGAATATTAAAAGTTACAAGGGAAAAAGACCAAGTAACCTATAAAGGCAGACATATCAGAATCACATCTGACTTTTTAACAGAGACTATGAAAGCCAGAAGGGACTGGGGCGATGTCATGGAGATTCAAAGAGACCACGGATATCAGCACAATCTATTATACCTATCAAAACTTTCAATCATCAAAAAGAAATAAAGCAATATATTCCATGACAAAACCAAATTTAAACAATATCCATGCACCAACCCAGCCCAACAGAAGATACTAGAAGGAAAACTCCAACCCAATGAAGTCAGTTACACCCATGGAAACACACGATAAAGATAACTCCACAACAGCAAAACCAAAATAAGACTAGTACAAAAACACATTGTCCGTTGAGATTTTGATCTTCGCCATTCTGACAGGTGTAAGATGGAATCTCAGAGTTGTTTTTAATCTGTATTTTCCTGATGGCTATGGACTTTGAACATTTTTTAAACTTTTATTGATTACATTTTATTCACTTTGTATCCCCCCATAAACCCTTCCCTCCTCTCCTCCTAATCCCGCCTTTCCTCCCCCTTCTTCACACATGCCCATCCCCAAGTCCACTGATAGGGAAGGTCCCCCTCTCCTTCCTTCTGATCTTAGTCTACCATATCTCATCAGGAGTGGCTGCATTGTCATCTTCTGTGGCCTGGTAAGGCTGCTCGCCCCTCAGGGGGAGGTGATCAAAGAGCAGGCCAATCAGTTTATGTCAGAGGCAGTTCCTCTTCCTATTACTATGGAACTTACTTGGACACTGAACTGCCATGGGTTACATCTGTGCAGGGGTTCTAGGTTATCTCCATGCATGGTATTTGGAGTAGAGTCTCTGGAAAGACCCCCGTGTTCAAATTTTCTGCTTCAATTGCTCTCCTTGTGGAGTTCCTGTCCTTTCTAGATCTTACTATTTCCCACTTCTTTCATATGATTTCATGCATTCTTCCCAACAGTTGGCCATAAGTCTCAACATCTGCTTTGATAGTCTGCAGGGCAGAGCCTTTCAGAGGCCCTCTGTGGCAGGTTCCACCTTACACCCATCAGAATGGCCAAGATCAAAAACTCAAGTGACAACACATGCTAGAGAGGTTGTGGAGAAAGGGGAACCCTTCTCCACTACTGGTGGGAATGTAAACTGGTACAACCACTCTGGAAAGCAATCTGACGATTTCTCAGAAAACTAGGAATAGCGCTTCCTCAAGATCCAGGCATACTACTCCTAGGCATACATCCAAAAGAGGCCCAAGTACACAATAAGGACATTTGCTCAACCATGTTTGTAGCAGCTTTATTTGTAATAGCCAGAAGCTGGAAACAACCTAGATGCCCCTCAACTGAAGAATGGATACAGAAATTGTGGTTCATCTACACAATGGAATATTACTCAGCAATGAAAAATAAGGAAATCATGAAATTTGCAGGTAAATGGTAGAAACTGGAAAGGATCATCCTGAGTGAGCTGTCCCAGAAGCAGAAAGATGCACATGGTATATACTTACTCATATAGACATATAATATAGGATAAACCTACTAAAATCTGTACATCTAAAGAAACTAATCAAGAGGGAGGATCCTGACTAAAATGCTGAATCCCCATCCCGGAAGGCAAAGAGGATGGACATCAGAAGAAGACGAAAACAGGAAACAAGCTAGGAACCTGCCACAGAGGGCTTCTGAAAGGCTCTGCCCTGCAGACTATCAAAGCAGATGCTGAGACTTATGGTCAACTGTTGGGCAGAGTGCATGGAATCTTATGAAAGAAGTGGGAAATAGTAAGAAATGGAGAGGACACGGACTTTGAACATTTTTAACTGCTTCTCAGCCATTAAATATTCCTCTGTTGAGAATTATCTTTTTAGCTCTCTACCCCATTTTTTATTTGGTTGTTGGATTTGTTGGTGTATAATTTCTGTGTTCTTTATATAGTTTGGATATTAGCCTTCTGTCAAACGTAGGGTTGGTGAAGATCTTTTCCCAATCAGTAAGCTACCATTTTGTTCTATTTACAGTGTCCTTTGCCTTATAGAAGCTTTTAAGTTTCATGAGGTCCCATTTATTATTGATCTTAGAGCCTGAGCTGTTGATGTTCTGTTCAGACAGTTGTCTCCTTTGCCAATGATTTCAAGGCTATTCCCCCCACACACACTTTTTCTTCTATTAGATTTATTGTATCTGGTTTTATATTGAGGTCTTTGATCCACTTTGGTTTGTTTTTAACTTTTACATGAAACACGGGGATAAAGCTAATGTACTTCTTATGAAATCTGTCTGTGATGCCTTTTCCTAAATGACTGATTTCTCAAGGTGAGGCTGTTAAGGAGTGTGTTTTTGCTAGATAGCTAGTTAAATAGTAGAAAACTCAATGGTCATTGAGAATGGGGTTCTGCCTCATAAACTGCAGTCTGTAAAACTAAAACAAAACTGCATGAATCAAATCTTTACATGAATGTAGAGGTTCTATTGCCTGGTACCTCGACCAAATTAAATAGAGGCTGAGATTGAAGAAGACAGTTTTATTCAAGTCAAAGCTTGAAGAAATAAGTTAGAGACAACTAAAATTTTATTTAATTAATTAAAAAGAAAGAATGAATAAGGAAGATAGAAGGGGAGGATATAAGACTGAAGGAGAAGACAGTTTTATTCAAGTTCAAGCTTGAACAAATAGGTTAATGACATCTAAAAATTAATTAATTAATAAAGTAAGTAATTTAAAGAAGGAAGGAATTAGAAAGAAAGAATATATAGAGTAGAAGGGAGGGAAAGAAAGAGGGAGAGAGGAAGGGAAGGCAAGCTCCCCATTTTCCAAAAGAGAAAGAGCTCAGAGATATTATAAAACTGTGAGTAGAAGACTCCCATGGTTACCATGGTCCATTGTGCCTTCACATGTTCTTTCACCAACAGACTTTTAAGTAGGAGCCTGCTCTGTGTTTTCCTAGAAAATTACCTTCAGGCCTGAAGAGATAATTCAGAAGCTGAGAGTACTTGCTGTTCTTCCAGAGGACTTGGAACTGCTTTCCAGAACCCATGTCAGTCAGTTTATAACCAATTGTAACTCTAGCTCCAGGGGTTCTAATGCCTTCCTTTGGCCCTGTGGGTACCAACACACAAATGCCTATCCACTTAGAGACACATACTTGAAAATAAAATAAAACTTATCAGGTTCAGCTCTGCCTTAGTCACTGTTCTGTTGCTGTGAAGAGACTCCACAGCCAGGCAACTCTTATAAAAACAAAACAAAAAGCATGTAATTGGAGCAGGCTTACAGTTTCTGAGGTTTTGTCCATTAGTGTCATTATTGTTGTGTGGGGAACATGGTGGTACTCAGGCAGACATGGTGATAGAGAGGCTGGGAGTTCTATATCAAGATCTACAGGCAATAGGAAAAGAAACATGCTAAGCATGGCTTGAGATTTTGAAATCCCGAAGCCCATGCCCAATGACACACTTCTTCCAACAAGGTCACACTTACTCAATAAGGGTACACTTCCTCATCACTCTCAAGTAGCACTGCTCCCTCATGACTACACTTTTAGGGAGTTAGTCCTATTCAAACCATCACAAGCCCCAACATCTTTGCTCCTGTCAACAGACAGAATGAAAAGATGAGAGGGACATACAACAACTATCTTCAGACTTGAAAACCTTGTGAAGAGAGTGAGAACATCACAATTGCCTCTCCTTCAAAATTAGGATTTTATGAGTAAGAATGGCTACAGACTAGATGAAAGGGAAGAAGATGGAGGCACTGGGCCTTTATTGATATCCTTCAAAGAAAAGCTATTTCCTCCAGGTAGAGCCTGGCTATTTTTGTGAATTCATTTTTATTCTATCTTCTTTTTAAAGTATTGTCTTGCATGAATAATGGTCAAAAGAATGGGACCTGACTTGTGTCTTTGACCCTGAATAGAAACATGACATTCTGAACTTCTGAAATGCCCACGAGGTCACAAGATTGCTTTCCAGAAGGAGTCTGTAATAGCATTCTCTTCTGTGAAAAATCAACCTAAATGGCCATCAGCAGGAAAGTGTCTCTTAGGAAAGCTATCTGTTCCAGAGACTTTGGGAAAGTTAAAACCTGCAGTAAAAACACTTAACCATAATTGTCTCTGTAGGTGCAGTCTACTCCAAATCCTTGACAGTGTTTTTTGTCTGCAATGCTCCCTCTGGCCAGCACCAACTGTCACTCTTGAGGAAGTACCTTGTAACAGTACCTTGTAACAAACTTTGTCTGTCTGCCCTCTACATCACATAAGTGTGCTATGTAAGAAACAGATTAATTCACTTGTGTCTCCACAATGTCGGAAAAGTGATTAACATTAAGTTTATGAAGTTCAGGAATTTCAATGGCAGCAATTTGACAGATATGACACTGTCATTAATAGCCCTGACCTAAAAAGGTTCCCTTTTGTCCGGTCCTATTTGCCAAGATAGACTTGGAAATTGCACATCACAGAGTAAACTGTTATCTATATGTAGACCTATATAGAATAGAATGACAACAAAGGGTTAAGAGACTGCATAAGTTAGAATAGAATAAAAAATGACAGAAGTTCAAAGACACTTGTGGGAAGTGAGATAATCAGTCAACCAGAGGCCTCAGGAGGGACAGCTGCTGCTTTAGGCTCTAAGGTTGAAGCTGAACTGCAGAGTTTTGTGCAGGTACAGAAGTGAAAGGGAAAGACATGGTCTAGACAAATGAACGATGGGAAGATGAAGGGTAGAACAGGATGGGTGAACAGGGGGACACACACGGCAATCCAGGTAGGCTATATCAACAACAAAGAATAAGCTGAGACAAAATTCTTTAGCGGATTTTAGAGCTCTTTGCCTGTCTTTGAATCCAATCCAAAAGGATCACCATCAGTGTTATGCATCCACTTTTTATGGGGTCAAAATAAGTGAGTTATAGCCTTCCCATATGCCCCTGCAGTTCTAACTCACCTTGATAATTTATAAGGTGGCACACTTTCTGACCTCAGAAACAAGTAATTTATCAATCTGTGCCATATGAGTAATATAAAAGAAAGATTCATTCAATGTCTACTCACATGCAGAGTCATGCTCCATATTTAAAACGGAATCAAAAGCTGTTTATAAAATGAAGTCTCCATGGGCAAGCCACAGTTGGAAAATATACACGGTATTGAGCAACTTAGACCGGGGCACAGCCAGATCTCAACACTATGATCTATGATCATCCTGCTCTGAATTATTTTGACAGAGCTCAGAAGACCAGAGAGCAGTGGAGAGGCCAATATGAGATCCTAGTAATAAGTTTTGGATAGTATTTTTGTAAATAGTGATTCTATAAATTCGTATATAATTTTAGATGCATCCTCTGCAGTTTGTAAAGAGTAAACATCGGTACATTAATTCTACTAGGCTCTGTTTTGTAGGGACTCTGAGAGGATGCTCGTAGGCAGAGTTATGTAGTATTTAACACACAACATCTGGGGCCTGTCACTTTCCTCCTTTATTGCCACTGGAAAAAAATGGTGCTTATGTTTAAACGAATCACTATATCTTACTTCAAAGTGTAAACATTTTGTAGAAATATGAGATTAAATCCTAAGTCATTATCAAAATATTTTAGTGACATAAAATCTATCTTGGTCCCTGAAACAAATTGAAAAGACTTTCATATTTGCTTATGAGCTAATATTGAAAGAACTAAAAACAAGGCGGCTGAAAACTTGCAGAAAAATGCTTATATTCATAAATCATCATCTGTCTCTTGAGCTGAAAGAATCTCATGTTGTCACTTGGCCAACAATGACAACTCACACTTTCTGTGAAAGTAGCATCCCTGCAGAGGCCTAGCACGAGGCCATCTATCTCTAGCTAATATTAAAGCCAACACATGTATGTTTGTGTATTTCTTTATATCATAACATCTGTTGGTACCACGTCTTACAGTGCTGTGGGATCTGCTTAAATCCAACATAACTCAAACACCCAGTCAATTCAGGTAACAAAAAAAGGCACTACTGATCAGTCAGGGCCACAGGACAGACTCGGGAGGTAAGCTGTGACCCTGAAGGGACATTTTATAGCATATTTAAAGGGTGAAACCATAAAATAAGGGGGAGCGAGGTGGGCTGCAATATTGTCTAATCATATTTTGACATAAAGAGTTGAGCAAGGGAGTCTCCATCTATCAGGATAGGAGTTGGTTCCTGGGCCTGAGAACATGAACTTAGCTTGACTCTGCCAGCAAGATGGAGAAGTTGTCTTTGAGATGGCTGGATTCAGACAACTGTCTTCTTGAAAGTTGTCCCTGAGATATCTGGACTCAGGCAACTGTCTCCTTACAAGTTGTCCTTGAGTTGTCTAGACTCACAAAGCTATTACCTTACAACAGAAGCTGTTCAGCTATTTGAAATCTCTAGCTCCCCTAGGGACCTTGAACTTAGTCTCTCCCTATAATTAAATGGAGTCTGAAAACAAAATAGCAGTACTTAGCATAAGTTTCTTTTGCTTGTTCTCAACAACAGAAAGAACATATATATGTTATGAATTTCTGTAACACTAAATGGAGGACTGTAAATATTTTACATTGACTCCTAATCTATTTTTCTGTAAGGGATGATTTGTGCATTGTCCATAATGGGCCCAAACTCCTGTTGTGTAACAAGACTTCTCTTGGGGATACATAACATTGATGTCTATTCACCCCAGACAGCCAGCCCGTTACAGACCAAAGTACACATACCACCAACCTGGTGAACTAATGAGTTGTATTGTTACTCACAGGAGTGTGGGCGAAGGGTTACTTACAGGAGTGGAAATGGCTCAGAGACAGCTACAGCGCCAGCATTCGGCCCAGCATGGGTGATAACTCACAAAAAGACAGAGACAGAGAGGAGAAAAGAAAAAAAAAAAAAAAAAAAGCAGGAAACCTGGAGCGCACTGCTCAGCCTGCAAGCATTTCACCATGGTCGAGAGTGGCATCCTTTCATCCTTTCCAGGTGCTTCAGGTAGCCTAAGCTATTCCAGACAGCTGGCACATTTCTGCTTCTTTTAGACCGCTGGTGTGGTCTCAGAGCCTTCTTTCCACCTCGGCTGTTCTGAGAGTCTTCCTTGCTGCTTGGTTCACTTTAGACTAATCCTCAGCTGTCTTTATTGCTGGGGGAAGGGGATTAGCAAATCTGGTCAATTTTAGGAAATTTCCTGAAGCTATTTTGAGTTGTTTACCTTCTGGATTAAGAAGCTTCCCTGAAGGACCAAATGTTTCCACCTCAGAGGAAACTGCTGTAACACTCAGCAACTCCACCGAAATTTTGTCTGTATGCTTCTCTCTACCCCAAATGTAAGTTTCCAGTGCTACTTTTATTCCTGTATATAATCTTCACATGCCAACTTTTTTTTAATTTTATTTTTTTCTTATCAGTTACATTTTATTAACTCTGTATCCCAGCCGTGTCCCGATCCCTCATTCCCTCCCAGTCCCTCTCCACTGTGCCCCTTTCCAAGTCCACTGATAGGGGGGACCTCCTCCCCATTCATCTGATCCTGTTTTATCAGGTATCTTCAGGACTGGCTGCAAAGCTCTCCTCTGTGGCCTAACAGGACTGCTCCTCCCTTAGGGGGTGGGGAGGCCAAAGAGCCAGTCATTGAGTTCCTGTTAGAAATAGTCCTTGTTCCCCTCACTTTGGGAAACCAATTGGTTACTGAGCTACCACAGGCTACATCTGAGCAGAGGTTCTAGGTTATATCCATACATGGTTCTTGGTTGAATGTCAGTCTCAGAAAAGACCCTGTGCCCAGATATATTTGGTCCTTGTGGAGCTCCTATCCTTTCCTCATCAGACTAACTCCCCTTCTTTCTTATGATTCCCTGTACTCTGCCGAAGGTTTGGTCATGAGTCTTTGCTTTGAAAACATTGCTAGTTAGATTCTTTCAAATGTGCTCAGTAGACTCCTGTCATACGTTCAATGCACATCACATCTGTCTTTCTAAACGAGGATTGATCATCTTATCCCATGTCCGCTCTCTTGATTATCTTTTTTAGGTGTATAGATTTCATTATGTTTATCATATCTTATAGGTCTATATAAGTGAATATATACCGTGTTTGTCTTTCTCCTTCTGGGATATTTCACTCAGGATGATCTTTTCTAGATCCCACCATTTGTCTGCAAAGTTCATTATTTCCTCCTTTTTGATTGCTGAGTAGTATTCCATTGTGTAAAAATACCACAATTTCTGTACTCATTCCTCCGTTGATGGACATCTGGGTTGTTTCCAGGTTCTGGCTATTACAAATAAAGCTGCTATAAACATGGTTGAGCAAATATCCCTTTTGTGTACTTGAGCAAACTTTGGGTATATACCTAGCAGTGGTATAGCTGGGTCTTGAGGAAGCACTATTCCTAATTGTCTTAGAAAGCACCAGATAGATTTCCAGAGTGGTTGTACCAGTTTACATTCCCACCAGCAGTGCTAAACCATCTTTACAAGGTAGCCCCTCATCCTTCTCCTGAATCTACTTTTTGATATTAAGGCAGTACTGAATGCAATGGTTTCACACCTTAAATGCAAAGCCAGAGTAAGACAGAAGAGTGAAAGAAAAAAGACTTGTTACCTTCATCAGGCAGGCAGTACACTAGAGGTGTTTCCAAAGCACTTGTTCCGTGAACAAAGGAAGCTTGTGATTTTACCTTGGGAGCCTATACATATTCCTACTAAGGCCACCCCATTCTGACCATGGTCAGCTAAGGACTACATTCCTGACCATGCTCAGTTTAAGGTCGTAATTCAATATGAATAGATAGCAGGCACCTTAGGGGGATGTGCTCAGCTCGAAGTCATGTAGCTCATATGCAGAACGGTAAAGTAATGGACAGAAATGCCTCTGGGCATGTTCATCTTGCCCCTTGAAGCTTTAGCAGAAAATAAAGGAAAGGTTACTTTGAAGTTGCATTAACACAGGAGTCTCTCCCTGGAGGTTCCTGCCTGGCTTAGTATATGAATACGGCTGATTCTCTGTGACCAAACATAGCTCTGTCTCTATATTGTAAGTGTACAGGGACTAAAGTTAGCTTTCTTTTACCCTTTCATGATACCTTTCATTCTTTATACTTCTTAGCCATTGCTCTACAATCATTGGCTATTCTGTGGACACTGAAGCCTAATTTGACATCAGAATCTTATTGATGTTTATATATTTTAATTAATTAATTTATTTATTTGCTTTAAATCTTGATCATACTCCCTTCCTCATCTTCTTCGTGTCCCACCCTCCCTCTCTCTTCCCCCATCACTCTCTGTAATTCCTCAGAGAAGGAGATTCCCATCCCCTACTAACCCACCCCAACAGATGAAATCCATCAGAACTGACTGCTTCCTCTTCCCCTGAGATCTGACAAGGCAGCCCTGCTAGGAAGAAGTGATCAAAAAGCAGTCAATAGAGTCCATGTCACCAACAGCACCCACTCTCTTTACTAGGGAACCCACATGAAACCTGGGGTGCCCATCGGCTACATCTGTGTAGGGGTCCTAGGTCCAGTCCATGCATGGTCCTTGGTTGGTGCTTCAGTTTCCACAAGCCCCTCTGGGTCCTGGTTGGTTGGCTCTATTGGACTTCTTGTGGAGCTCCTATCTCTTCTAAGTCCTTCTACCCTTCCCCCCACTTTTCCACAAGACTCCCTACACTTCACCAAATGTTTGCCTGTGAGTCTCAGCATCTGTTTCTATCTGCTGCTGGGCGGAAGCTCTCAGAAGACAGCTATGCTAGGCTCCTGTCTGAAAGCAAAGCAGAGTGTGGTTCATAGTGTCAGGGTTTGACTCTCTCCCATGAGGTGGATCTCAGGTTGGGCCAGCATTGCGTGGACGTTCCCTCAATCACGGCTCTAGCTTTATCCCTGCACATCTTGTAGACAGGGTAAATTTTGGGTCAAAGTTTTTGTGGGTGGATTGGTGTTCCTGTCTCTCTACTAGGAGTCCTATCTAGCTGGAGGGTGGTGTCTTTAGTCTCCATGACCCGTGCTCCTAAGGAGTCTCAGCTAGAGTCACCCTCATATCCTCCCAGAAGCCTGCCCTGTCTGAGGTCTCTAGAATACTACTCAACTATTGCAAACAAGGAAATAATGGAATCTTTAGGCAAATGGATGGAACTAGAAAAGATCATTTTGAGTGAGGTCACCCACACCCAGAAAGGCACACATGGTATATGCTCACTTATAAGCAAATTTTAGCTATATAGTACAGGATAAAAATACGACAATTCACAGATCCAAAGAAAATAAGTAGCAAAGAGCACCCAAGAGAGGATATTTAAATCTCACCCAGGAAGGAAAATAGAATGGACAGCAGAGGTAGATGAAGAGAGGTTTCAAGGTAACAGAGGAGGCTCAGAGAGAAATGAGGGTGGTGATCAAACCTTGGAGGTGGGGAAGCACGACACAGAGGGCCTGCAGAGAGAAGAGAAACAGTGATGGGGGCTTCTCTGTGACAAGCTGATATCTATGTTTTATCTTACAGTGCTACTCCTTTTTTTGTATTGCATTAATTACTTGCATTAATTGCAAATATCTGAATTATTTAAGCGACCAGACTTTCTATTAAAATACTCTAAGAGATTGTGCCTGACATATTTCACCATTTTATTTCCTTCCCCCTTTTCTTTGTAAATCACATTTTTAATTCTTTGAGAATTTTGTCTGTGTATTAAAGCAAATCCACTCTCTAACCTTCCCTACCTATTTCCTTGGGGACGGGTCTAAAATTTAGACTCTAAACGAACTACAACCACAGACACCATACCTCTTGAATTTCTATCAAATTCAATGTGACTGTGCCTTAGCAAGTGATCTAAGAAAAGAACTAAAATGGAGATAAGAAAAGGACAGAAAGAACATCCCTCTATAGCAGTGGTTTTCAACCTTCCTAATGCTGTGACCGTTAAATGCAACTCCTCGTGTTGTGGTGACCCCAACCATAAAATTATTTCAAAGCTATGATTTTGCTACTGTTATGAATTGTACTATAGATATTTGATATTTGGAATATCTTATGTGTGACATCTGTAAAAAGGTCCCCCAAAAGGTCATGATCCACAGGTTGAGAACCACCACTTTAGAGCGTTTTCCAGCATCTCCTTAGGTTGGTTTTATCTGGTATCTCTGTTACTCTGGATAACGGCCCTGGCCCCTCAACAAGATTTTCTACTGAACCCAACGCAGCGACACCTTCTCTGGGAACAGTGTGCCCATTCGTAATAACATCATTTTATTGAGCCTTTTAAAAAAGTCTTCTAATTCAGCTGTGTCACCTCTTTTCTATTTGTTTATATTGAAATGGCAATATGATATGAGAACAGGAAGTAAGTTGGCGTTTGTGTTCCTCAAACAGTCTCCATGGAATTCTACTGTTCAAGGAAGGGTGCCTTCCTCCTCTTCTGTGCTTCATCTAAGAAGAGAACCTGTAACTCAAGCAGAGATTAGGGCTGCTTACCTCTTCTTATGCTATGCTTCGTCACTTTCCAGTTTATGCAGGTATGTAAGTCCAAAGTTCTGACTTTAGTTCAGGACTCCCTATAAGGCATGACTGTGAAATCAGCTGAAGTTACCCTGGAGAAGACCTGACAACAAAGGACAATCTGTGGTTGCTTTAGAAGGCAGGGAGAATGGCTGTCAAAGACATTAAGGGTGAAATATTTGCCTTTATTCCTTGGGTCTTTCTTAACTTATTGTGGTTTTATTTACTATGTAATGTCATCGTAAGTACAAAGGGGCTAAAACCTTGAATTATAAACTATAGTTTTACCTTTCATTTCTTGATTATGCAATTCAGACAGACTGATATTACATATAATTCATGCTATATAATGCACACATGACAAATATTTCAGCATTAATGGGACGGTGAAAACACTACACAAGAGTACTGAAATGTTTCATTTTGCTTTTCAGTAAGTGCATATGTTACCAATGTTATGCCAATGATTACTGCTAAGTAAGGGAGCACTAAGAAAAAATGAACTGTGTCAGTGTCACAGGCTCAAAAGAGGCAGGGGTCTTTGTCCTCACTCTCTCACCATTTAGTTTAACAATTTATTCTCTACAAATCTCCAAGGAATCATTACTGAAGCATAGTCTAAGTACACCCACTGTTCTAGATATGGTATCTTTTCCTAATTAGCTTTCTGTTTGTTGTCAGAAAACACTGGTCAAAACAACTTGAGGGAGGAAAGGGTTTGTTTGGCTTACATTTGCATGTCATAGTCCACTGTTGAGGAAAGTCAAGTCAGAAACTCAAGCAGGAACATAGAGACAAAAATCTGATGAGAACTGATAGGCTAGGGTCAGATAGAAAGGGAGGATTTTCTCCCTCCCCTATCAGTGAACTAGAGGCTTAGGAGGAGATGACAGAGGGAGAGCTGGACTGGGAGAAGACGAGGGAGGGGCCTACGGCCGAGATACAAAGTGAATAAATTGTAATAAATAATAAATTTTTTAAAAGAAAAAAAACAAACGTAAGCAGCAGCGATGGTAGATTGCTGCTTACTGACTCACTCCCGATGTTCTTCCTTGGCCAGCTTTGTTGTATAAGCAGGCCTGCCTCACCAGGATGGCAGCTCCCACAGAAGGCTGGGCCCTACCAGGTCAATCACCAGTCAATTCCCCCCCAGACATCTAATAACCATTATCTGCCCACTTCTGTGTCAAACCTAACATCCTGAGAAAAGCAGACAAATTCTTTTGGACTTTATTAACTTAACAAAACTATAGTTTTCAACAATCAGAAGGCTGAGCCATCAGATGGCATCCGAGGCCCATAGCAAAGGGGTTTTTTCACTTTCTTTTGACTGCCGACTTAATGTACCTTGATTTATGACTGACATTGTTCTGCTACTATAAAAACTTCACAAAACTGCTTTCACATTGGAATATGCAATTTGCAGTAACCTAAATCCTAAATCTGTCTTCCTGGGTCCTGGTCACTCATATTTGGCTCCAGAATAAACTATCCCATCTCTCCTTTGGCATGAGGGTTGTGTTTTGAGGTCCACAATACTCAACGATGGAATTATCTCCGTCTTCAATTTGTCATGGAAGCCTTTCGACATGTAATTTCAGAAAACACCAGTATAACTAATGAAACTGCTTAAGTGACTGATTCTATTGTATAAAGTGTTGATTAAAAGACATGAAAAAAAAGCAGAAAGTGTTATTAGAGATGCAAGTACAAAGGAATAAGGATGGTGTTCTTTTCTTCTCCTCATTACTTCTGACTATACTCCTCTCTTCAAATGTGAAGAGCTATTTCCAAGCTAAGTAAATTTGCAAAATTTTCCTATTTAAAATAAAATGTTTCAAAGAAAGAAAGATAAAATTTGATCTTATGCACTACATAAATCAAAGTAGGGCTCACCAAAACAACTTTCTTCCATACATCTTCAAATTCCCAATGGCCAAGAATGTCTACACAAGGGACAAGACAAGGCTGCCCACTGTCTCCATATCTCTTCAACATAGTGCTGGAAGTCCTTGCTAGAGCAATAAGACAGTCGAAGGAGATCAAGGGGATACAGATGGGAAAGGAAGAAGTCAAATTATCACTATTTGCAGATGATATGATAGTATATATGAGTGACTCCAAAAACTCTACCAGGGAACTCCTACAGCTGATAAACACCTTCAGCAAAGTGGCTGGATACAAAATTAACTCAAAAAAATCAGTAGCACTCCTGTATACAAAAGACAAAAGGGCTGAGAAATTAGAGAAACAACACCCTTCACAATAGCCACAAATGACATAAAGTACCTTGGTGTAACCCTAACCAAGCAAGTCAAAGACTTGTATGAAAAAAATTTCAAGTCTCTGAAGAAAGAATTAGAGGAAGATATGAGAAGATGGAAAGATCTCCCATGCTCATGGCTTGGCAGGATTAACATAGTAAAAATGGCCATCTTACCAAAAGCAATCTACAGATTTAATGCAATTCCTATCAAATTGCCAACACAATTCTTTACAGACCTGGAAAGAAAAATTCTCAACTTCGTATGGAATAACAAGAAACCCAGAATTGGTAAAACAATCCTCTATAATAAAAGATCTGGAGGTATCTCCATCCCTGATCTCAAGCTGTACTATAGAGCAACAGTTATAAAAACTGCATGGTACTGGCATAGAAACAGAATGGTGGATCAATGGAACCGAACAGAAGACCCAGAAATAAACCCACACACTTACGGACACTTGATTTTTGACAAAGATGCCAAAACCATACAATGGAAAAAAGATAGCATCTTCAACAAATGGTGCTGGTCCAACTGGATGTCTACATGTAGAAAAATGAAAATAGATCCATACTTATCACCCTGCACAAAACTGAAGTCCAAGTGGATCAAAGACCTCAACATAAAACCAGACACATTAAACGGCTAGAAAAAATAGTGGGGAATACCCTAGAACTCATTGGTACAGGAGAAAACTTCCTGAACAGAACACCAACAGCACAGGCTCTAAGAGCAACAATCAATAAATGGGACCTCATGAAATTGAAAAGTTTCTGTAAAGCAAAGGACACTCATCAAAACAAAGCGACTGCCTACAGATTGGGAAAGAATCATAACCAACCCTTTATCTGACAGAGGACTCATATCCAATATATATAAAGAACTAAACAAGCTGAAAAGCAACAAACCAAGTAATCCACTTAAAAAATGGGGAACAGAGCTAAAGAGAGAATTCTCTGTAGAGGAATATCGAATGGCAGAGAAGCACTTAAAGAAATGCTCAACCTCATCAGCCATTAGGGAAATGCAAATCAAAACAACCCTGAGATTTCACCTTACACCCATCAGAATGGCCAAGATGAAAAACTGAAGTGACAACACATGCTGGAGAGGTTGTGGAGAAAGGGGAACCCTTCTCCACTGCTGGTGGGAATGTAAACTGGTACAACCACTCTGGAAATCAATCTGGCGCTTTCTCAGACAACTAGGAATAGCGCTTCCTCAAGATCCAGCCATACCACTCCAAAAGAGGCTCAAGTACACAAAAAGGACATTTGCTCAACTATGTTGGTAGCAGCTTTATTTGTAATAGCCAGAAGCTGGAAACAACCCAGATGCCCCTCAACTGAGAAATAAATGCAGAAACTGTGGTACATCTATACAATGGAGTATTACTCAGCAATGAAAAATAAGGAAATCATCAAATTTGCAGGTAAATGGTGGGACCTGGAAAGGATCATCCTGAGTGAGTTGTCCCAGAAGCAAAATAGACACGCATGGTATATACTCACTCATATAAACATACAATATAGAATAAACCCACTAAAATCTGTACATCTAAACAAACTAAGCAAAAGAGAGGACCCTAACTAAAATGTTCAATCCCCAACCTGAAAGGCAAAGAGGATGGACATCAGAAGAAAACGAAAATAGGAAACAACCTCGGAACCCGCCACAGAGGGCCTCTGAAAGCCAGAAGAAAACAGGAAACAACCTTGAAACCTGCCACAGAGGGCCTCTGAAAGCTTCTGCAGTATAGACTGTCAAAGCAGATGCTGAGCCTGATGGCCAACTGATGGGCAGAGTGAATGGAATTCTATGTAAGAAGTGGGAAATAGTAAGAGCTGGAGGGAACGGGAACTCCACAAGGAGAGCAACAGACAAGATAATTTGAACACAGAGAACTTCCCAGAAAATCATACTCCAACCAAGGACTATTCGTGGAGACGACCTGGAACCCCTGCACAGGTGTAGCCATGGCAGTTCAGTGTCCAAGTGGGTTACATAGTAATGGGAAGAGGGACTGCCTCTGACATAATCTGATTGGCCTGCTCGTTGATCACTTCCCCCTGAGGGGGGAACAGCCTTACCAGGCCACAATAGAGGACAATGCAGCCACTTTTGATGAGAACTGATAGACTAAGATCAGAAAGAAGAGGAGAACCTCCCCTATCAGTGGACTTGGGGAGTGGCATGCATGCAGAAAGGGGAGGGAGGGTGGGATCGGCAGGGGAGGAGGAAGGGGCTTATGGGGGGATACAAAATGAATAAAGTGTAATTAATAAAAAAAAGAAGAAAAAAAATATTATATCCACTTATGTATCCTAGAATTTGGCAAATAAATATACATTTACATAAAAAAAAGAAAAGTAGGAATAATAAGTTTAATTAATAAAAAATTAAAAAAAAGAATGTCTACACAGATGATAATACCTTTTTGGCAATATATGTTTAGAGGGAGAAAAGTAAATATTGTGTTCCTTTAGAATCTGACCTAACCAAATGACAGGTGCTTCCTCTGCAACTTCATGGAATTTAAATTACAGTAACGAGAGCTCCCAAAATAGTTTATAGAAGTATGTTCAGATAATCTGACACAGTATATATGAATTCTAGTCCAGTTCATTTAGGCAACTGAAACACTTATTTTTTTATGTAGTCCTAATTGTATCAAACACTGTGATAAGCTGGGAATTTAAAAATGAATAAAGCATACTCTGCTCCCATGGAAACATGCCTAAACACACTTACACATCCTTGTGCGTCTGAATTATAATGTGATGAATTCTCATTACAACAAACTATTTTGACATCCACAAAGCAGTGTTTAATTCTGAATGCTATTATTAAAAAAAAAACTTATAAAAAATACTTGTACTTCTACTTGAAGGCACTTTACCAAATGAGAAAGACTTCATTACACAGTAAAAGAATGTGAGGAAGGAATCTGAAATGAGAGAAGAGGAATGTGGAGCTGGAAAGGGAGCTCCACAGAAACACAGAAGTTAAGTGGCACTATGGGGAAAGAAAAGGCCATTGAATCTAAGAAGCAATGTGTGGAGAGAAACGGTGGGTGGTGCTCTGTGTGTGTATCTTGTTAAAACAACCTTGATCAAAATAGCCAATAAACTAAGCATATCTACCATGCACATCCTTACATTCTCAAGGTCTGCCTAATTAGATGGCAAACTTTGTTATGGAAAAGAAAAAAAAAAAACATTTGAACAGTTGGTGTGCTCTGTCTGAATGGATGCCATTTGGAGCATTGACTTGCAACACATACCTTTTACAGCCCTTGCTCTATCTATGCATTTTATTACATGGGGGCTAAACACTTAAATGAGCGGCATAATTTTTCCTGAAGCTCTGCTAGCAGCAGGCTGGTGTTAATATCGCTCTAAACAGTCATTTTCATAATCTCTCATTAGGAAATTACATTTCACAAATAGCAAAAGTTTAGAGGAAATAAAATTAAAATGAGACTAGAAACATGAAAACCCATGAGAGATTGCTCAGTAAACACCACTGATGTTCTACTACTTCCTTGATCTCAAGCACCTACTTCTATTTATGGTGCACAGTAGAATGCTCATCTGAGAGGAGGGAGCTGACTATAGAACTACAGATTTGGCATTCTCACCGAGTATAGTGATTTCCCACGGCTCACACATGACAGTGATCTATAACACATGTCATCTAAACAGGCCTCCCCATTTTGCATTTAATCACATTAATACCTGCTTGCTGAATAATATGTGATGGATTTTGGAAAATCTAACCCAATATTCAATAAGACCTGTTAGAGAACAACTGGGTGTTCATTCTATGTTAAACACTGTACTAGGTGCCCTTACATTCTCTTATTTAACTTTCCAACTGCCTAGGGGACACTTGGAGTATTATAAATTAGCACTTGAAGAAACTTACCTAAAACATCATTTTGCTTTGTGAAAAAAAAAGGGGGATATAAAGAAGTAACATGTGTAATGTAAAGAGGACCCAAATAGAAATACTGCTAGAGCCAAAGATGCAAAGAGTAAAAGGTCAAGGCTCCCAAAGTTAAAAAAAAAAAAAAAAAGCTGCAAAATACTTAATATACTTCCTCAGTGATAGACAATTGGCAAGCAGCACAAGGAAACACACCATCAACACCATCATTTAATTATCTTGAGGATACAAATTAAAAGTACAACAAAATACTAATGTACACGTGTCACAATGGCTGCAATGTTTTTAATTTTAAATGAATGGCGAAGTCAAGTGTTAGCAAGCGTCAGAAGGAACTTGGACTCAACATGCAAGAGAGAAAGTCATTGTATGAGAACTTTGGGGAAGGTTGTTTGGTTGTAAACAGTGAAACACATACTCACCATATCACCTGACCACTTTAGTATCGATTTAGTATTTATTTACCCAAGACAAAAACATCTAAACTCACAAAGACCTGTACAGGGAAGGCAATCACAGTTTGACTTTAACAGCCTAAACTGCATCCAAGCAAATTGTCCATAGTCAGGTAAGACAAACTGGATTTTATCTTCATGATGTAACACAGCAATAAAAAGAAACTAGTATTGGTGGAGTCCAGAGTGAACAGACTTTTCTACTCTGAGTAAAAGAAACTTAGCTTTGTGCCAGGATTATCTACAGTGTATAGGAGTCTAGAAAGTACAAACTAACCTATAGAGTGAGGAAAATCCAATCAGTGGGTGTCAGGGATCTGTGGCCAGGCAGGAAGAGTCAGAAATAGGAAGTGCAAAAGGATGCAGAGTTAAGTGGAAAATGTCGTTATCTGGGTGGTTTCACAGTAGTCAAGCTGAAACTGTGAAAAATATCTGAAATTTAGTATGTGGCAATTATCCCTAGACAAAGCTGTTCAAATAGTTATGCATGCCTCTATCCAGTAGCTTTTGCCATCAGCTTAGCGAGAATCATCACCCACATTTTAGCAAAGAATTGGAGAGGGAAAGAATTGGAGAGGTTGTTTTTAATATGTAAGTGCATATTCATTTTGTTAACACCCCCCCTCCTAAAAATTTTAAACATTCACTCAAGATTAACTGTTCATCATTGAGGAGAGTTGTAACTCATGCCTGTAGTCTCAGCTCTCCGGAGGTGGAAATCAGAATGCACGGCCAGCTTTGGCTACAAAAAGCAACACACCACTAAATCTTCTTCAGAATATTCTTTTTTAAAAAAGCATCTATCTCTACACCAACACCAACAAAACCACTAAAACCAGGCTTACAGCCAGTATGCACATTCTGTCTTCTAAAAGACAATGCGCTTTAAAAAACAGTCTATTACAGGTAAGAAGTTGCCCTTTGTGCTGGTCGTTATTTCCTTCCCTGTGTTCGTTAACGTAACCAGGGGTCCTTTGTAAAGCTGTCTTTGCATAGGACGATTTATTGTGCCTTTCCTTTCGATGCCGCTAGGTTCATAGACAGGAAAAGATTAGCGAAGAGAGACAAGAGTCAGTTCAGTCTTTCATCAATGAGTCACTGAGCCTGCTCTTACAACAGTGATTTTAATTTAGATAAACTAATCAACAACCCTCTATCTAGACCAGAATCTTATGTTAGTAATTCAGCACATGTTCTGGTATATGGCATCCATCTGTGTTTCCTTTCTCGAGGGCCTAGTGCCTCCATCCTGCCTACAGCGACGAAGGACAGTTAACGCGGCATCAGCGGCCAGCATCTCTCAGAACCCTGTGTCGTGGAAGAGAAGAGCCGTGTGACGCAGAGGTCATCGCTAAGGCCACATTCTTATTTAGACCTAACACTCAGCAGCAGACCTTGGGGGCTGAGCTTGCCTGGCCTCAGTTTCCCCTACTTTAAAACAGGAGTCATGCTGTCCTGTTTCTGGTTCTTGTCCAGGCACTTGGGCCCTGCACTGCTGTCCCTGCCCCGAACACTACACAGAATCACTGTCCCACAGTACTTGACCTCCAGGTATCTTTTAGTTCCCTTCCCTACCTCCCCTCGACGCCTGCTGGCCTCGGTGGACTCCTCACAGGACAGCAATGGGCCTGCCAGGGTGCGCCAGAACTTTCACCCGGATGCTGAGGCCGCCATCAACCGCCAAATCAACATGGAGCTTTACGCATCCTATGTGTACCTGTCCATGGCCTATTACTTCTCCAGGGATGATGTGGCTTTATACAACTTCTCCAAGTATTTCCTTCACCAGTCCCTGGAGGAGCGGGAACATGCGGAGAAGCTGATGAGGCTGCAGAACCAGCGTGGAGGCCAAATCTGCCTCCAGGATATCAAGAAGCCGGACAAAGACGATTGGGAGAGCGGACTGCGGGCCATGGAATGTGCTCTTCTTCTGGAAAAGAATGTAAACCAGTCGCTGCTCGACTTGCATACTCTGGCCTCAGAAAAAGGAGATCCTCATTTGTGCGACTTTCTGGAAACTCACTACCTGAATGAGCAGGTGAAGTCTATCAAAGAATTGGGTGACCACGTGCACAACCTGGTCACCATGGGGGCTCCAGCTGCTGGTCTAGCGGAGTACCTTTTCGACAAGCACACCCTCGGAGGTGAGAGCAAGAACTAAGGCAACAGCTGCCTCTCCAATACCCCTGTGGGTGCCACAGCCTGGAGTTAGTGGTCTCTTGCTTTCTTGCCCTTAAAATTCAACTCTGCCTTCACATTCTCCTCCTTTTTGGTCTGTTCTGCCAGCGTTTTGTAGAGAAAACATACTTAGCCTGCTGTTCACCACAGCTTTCTGCCAACACCAAAGTACTACTATTTTCCCAGCCTGAAAGATAGCCCAGAATACTATGGTATGAAAGGACAGAAAACAAAACACTGATATAAGCTACAAGATCAACTTCTTCGAATATTATTACCAAATGTTGTTCCTAACCATGAACTCAAGCTAAAATTCTTTGATTTTCAGTTCAACAATCCATACTGTCTTCAAGATCTGGTGCAAAATGCTCAGTGAGTGAAATATATAGTGCATAATACATAAATATCGATAACTCTAAGACAGAGAAGGTGTAGCGTACTTTGAAAATCACACGTGCAAATTTTTGACAACTTTTCCCAGTGTGCTTCAAAAAATGGCAGTGTATAGAAATGACCTAGTTATTTAAAAGCTTTCATGTCAAATTAGGTACTAGCAACATCAGGTATAAGTAGTGGTTTTGGACATGTCAGTGGATTCATGCTTTAAGGGCTCTGAGAAGACTTTTAATTAAACACACAAAATAAAAATTAAAAAATGCTTTATTTCTGTTTCAGTGTTTCTCAAACATATACTCTCTCAAGATAGGATGATTTGGGTTTGTTGTGTTATTCCTTTTGCCATTAAAAAAAATTAACTACATTATTTAAAAAAAAATAGTTTGGTTTAGTTTCAGATTCTATACCAGACTCTATAACCACAGGGTTGTCTATTAGAGAGGAAAAACCTTTCATAAAATGAATGTTATCCTGTTTAGAATGGGGGGAAAGAGAACTGTGGAGTAGAAAAGGTTGGAGAAAGGATACAGAATTCTACTGGGTAGAGGGCTTTCCGGAGGGAAGGGGTAAGACGAGTGGGAGTTGCTGGTGAACATGAACATGTATTGGAATCAGAAAGAACTATGTAAGGACTGGGGGAAAGGCCTGGGAATAGAAGTGTGTAGGTGTAAGGGACAGAGCATGTACGGCTGAAGTTAGGAACACAAAGGCCTCCCAGCCTTCCCACAGAGAAACGATCAAAACACTGAGTAACCGGCAAGTTAATCAGGAAACCACATGAATGTCAATGGTTAACTTGAATCTTCTGAGACACAGAAAACAAAAAGTTGGTATACAAGAAGCTAGAGGAAGCTTGGACTGCCTCAAAAGGAAAATGGGGAAAGAGTTTTGTATTTACTTTTAAAGGAAGGTCTTAAAACTCGTAAGAGTTGTACATTAGGCTTTTTGTAAATCTGGTTCCTGGGGAGGGAAAGAAGGGTGATATGAGTTGTTTGTTCCCTGGAAATCTGTATGGGGCTATCAGGAGACCTTCAGCCAAAATCAGAAGATTCTCGGTATCCCAGACATTGAACTGTCTCAGGTCCTTTCTGAAGTACTCAGTGATTAGGGCCTAACAAGTGCTGACTTTTAGAAGAGCAGCTTGGGGCCCTTGAAAAATTAGGGCCCCTGTAGGCTGTAATTCGAAGAGTAAACGCCCATGATTACACAGATTCAACTGTTTCCAGCGGAACACCACACATGGGAAAAACCACGGGAGCTGCCGTTACATCCAGTTTTGCTAAATATGTTCGGATGTGGGCATAAATTTCTAATGTCATTATTTTAAGAGCAACCTCTGCCACACACAGTGTTACATTACATAATTCTAAATATATAGGAAGAAATGGCAAAAATATTGAACACCAGATAATAAAGTGACTGGAAATATATATATCAAGTTTATATCTTCTTTAGAAATGACATTGGAATTGACATTTTTAAAGATAATCTGTCTTTTAAGACAAGTTTCTTATGGCTATCCATTATTATCATAAGAAAAACAAAGTATAAGATGTAGAGAAAGACAAAGTCTTGTACTATGGTTAAAATTATGGAATAATTTCAAGTTATTAAGCAGACTAGAAACAAATGGATACTAGTGAGAATTCAGAGGTGAAATCATTTGTGATAATCATCAAGTGAATGAAAAAAGTGACAAAAACAGGATATGGAGAGAAAACTGATGTGTCTCAAGTCAGTTACTGGAAAAATGTGGAATTTAAAAATAAATAGTGCTCTCAGCAGGATATCTAAGTAGAGGCGGGGAGAGTGTGTGTTGGCTCCCGTTTGCTTGTGTTGATTACTCTCATTTTCCATGTTATTCTGAAGTAGTCTGTTTTGCTGCACAGAAATCCTATTATCTGTCTTTAGAAAATTTCCTCTTCAGTTTTGCTAGATGAGTGTTTTTCAAACAGCACATCGTAACCCATTAGCATGTCGTCAGATTGGTGAGTCACTATCCACTTTCTGCGAACAAAATAGACTTGGGGTGAATGTGAAGTAACGATGCTGTCTACGATATTTGCTTGAGGTGTATGCGTGTGCGTTCCAATGAATTTACATTTTAGAGTGACATTTCTTATTCTGTTGCTGTCACAAACATTCAGCAACTCTTCTTTTAGATAATTATTTTATAGTCTCCTAGCTCCTCAAATCTCCCAATCTCTTTTTCTTACTGTCAGTGATAATCCTTTTAATCACTGAGAAATTAGAAGCAATCACAGAAAATTTTCACTGTGTCCTCACTGAATTAAACTTACTGTTAAGTCTGAATATATTTGGTTGGGCTTCCAGTTAGGCTTCAACGGTGGGAGTAAGCACCCACAGCCTCTCACGGAATCCTCACACACCAGATACCTACAGTAACCCGCTCTCGCATAGATCTCTCATCTTCATTAGTTGATTCCCATAAGAATGTAAACTGTCTTTCTCCTCAACTTTAACAAATAACACTATCCTTACACTCAAAAAACTTCTGGAAGCTATAAAGCTATATCACCCTGCACCACCACTTTACATTTCTTACAAAAGTTCTACTCCCTTCTTTCACTCTTCGATTACCCTCACCTGGTCATTCCCAAGTCTAGCTTCACACAAATTTTGTTTCCCTTGTCAAAGTCATGTGACTTCTGTGTTTCTAAATTCATTTCCAACCCTCTTCTTATTCAATACTGGCACTGCCTGAGATCTCTCACTGTTCCGTACCTTAGTCATCTTTTTAACCCCCTCTTACCCTCCTGACTTTTAAAACTTGAACCATTCTGGAGTGTTGTCCTTGCAATTACATTTCTTATATACACCTGCATTAGTTCTTGAAGATCTCATCAAACCCAGTAAGTTTTATTTTATTGTAAATCACATGATTGCAAATAATTCTCTCCTTTGAGCTCTGAATTTGAGTACCAAATACTTGACACTTTTCTTGAGCTGTCCGTCAGATATCTCAAGTTTGTCCTGTTTAAAGTCACATTTTTTATTTCCATTGCCCTCCAAAGCCTGTATATGTCCATCTTTTTCTTCCTATAAATACAATTCCATTCTAATACTTTCCATGATCCAGCCATACATGACTCCCCTCTTTCTTTCCATTTTATAGTCCAGAACTTCAACAAATTCTTTCACTGCCACTCCCTAAAACCTCCACTTTTCATATTAGCTCTCATCAATTCTTACATCATCTACATCACACTCTTTACGGGTCTGACTGTATCCACACTTATGCGTATAGTCTTACTTCTCTACAAAGCAGCAGCCAATGTGGGTTTTATTTTATTGAGTTCATCCTTAGTGCTTCTTGTTTTACTTCTCGAAATTATTTAATGAGGAAAAAGTCAAGGTTGGGATGTGTACTATGCTCTGTGTGATTTGATTCCATATGCTTCTTGGACCAGATTCACTTTCTGTGTATTTATGAGTGTTTGTAACACGTGGTAAGACTTGAGAGATTGTGTGTATGTATCTGTGTCTCTCTCTCTGTGTGTATGTGTATGTTAAGTTTCAAGGGTCGTCACTATTCCTGAATGTTGGATCCATCAATGTTATCTCTTTATAATGAAAACAAGAAAAAATGAAAGAGGAAGGAGGAGAGAAGGAGCAGGAAGAGGGTGGGGAAAATCGGGGGGGGGGGGGAAGAGAATGCCTTTTGGTCAGTACACCAGCCATATTTGTCCCGCCTAGCTCCTGTACCTCAAGCCTTTGTGATGAACACTTTCCCTCCAAAAGCAAATGCTCCCTTCACATCTCTGATTGCCATTGGATAGAGACTTCTGGATCATCCATTCCAATTTAGTAACTGTCTTCTCTATTTCTGGGTTCTTCTATTTTGATTTTCTTTTCTCAGTGGCATTTATCACCACCTGACACATTTTTTGGTTTACTTAGAATTTCTTCTCTCAAGTTCCATGGACCAGACCCTTCGTTTTGTTCGAAATTGTCATCATAACTCTAGCGACCTTCCTGCCTGCTAATAAGTCCACAATGATAATGATTAAAATGTCTTGAAACTAGCTAGAAGTACTAACAGGGATATTTAGAAAAATTGGAATTAGAACTCATGTACAAAATTCTCATAAATTTTTAAATGAAAATTAGGAGGGTATATCAATCTTGGAGAAGGGGATCTGGAAACTTCTCAGGATGATGTTACCAATTAGCATTGCTATTAGTACCCAAAAGAAAAAGGAAATCAGGAGACAGGCCCAAATACAGAAATTTATTAACTGATAGGCTCTAGATTTAAGGCAGATTAAACTTTAAATTCCTTGAAAAGATTCAGAAACAGAAGATAAAAATACCAAGACAAACAACAATGTAAAGAGGCAGCACTGGTCTTAAAGCCATGAAAAGAGTTCCTCTTGGACAGGGCAGAGTTTACAGCACCTGTAGATGGAGAGACCATCAGAGCTGGTGATAGGAAAGTCAATAGTTATTTCAGAGTAATGCCTTTAGGAGTGGTGGAGGCAGAATGTCAAATCAGATTAAGGGAAATGAGGTGGAAAATACAGAACTCTTTTTCAAGGGCTTTTTTTTCCTCTTTAATCAAAAGCACAGAGAAAGAAGATGATTGCAAATGTTGTTAGAAGATGAGCCAGCAGAAAGGATAGGCTTGAGAAACAAGGACTAGAACAGGTTCCAGGGAGAGCGGCTTCCAAGCTGAGCAGAGCCTGGGCCTGACGTGGGAGGACCCGTCCTCGCAAACCAGCAAGCACTGAAGAGGGGAGAAATGGCACAGAGTTTCAAACAAGAAGGCAAATTGAGGGTTCTTACCCTGGGAGAGCCCAAGTTTGTAAGTGAAATAGCAAATGAGATCATCTATGGTGATATGTCTATCTATGTAGAAATATTTTCATTAACTCTACTCATACATATTAACACAAATTGTAAGCAGCTAGAAATTATTTTTATAAATAGGAGGCAAGACTTTATGCCCAATATTTAAAACAAAACCTGGGGCTTTCACAATATAAAATACTGCGCCAGCCCCAGTATAAAGTCGTGGATTAGAAGCTGCCTCTATGTGGTATATGAGAAAACTCAGGATAGCTAAGAAAAGATTCTTTACCAAAGAGAGAAAGTGGGACGAGTTCCAGAACCCAAAAAGCATGATAAGATAGTTCAAAAGCATGGACAAATAAGAAGGCTACACATCGCGAAGAGGCGGTTAGCACTTGACTGCAGCATCACACTGCTGCTGGCACGGTAAGTGGAAGTGAAAACCTTATCCAAACGGCAAGCCAGACAAGGTTAGGGAGAAGATCCTGGAAGCCCTGTGCGTAGCACAAGCCCACAGTCGCTGACAGTCTTGAAGTCCATCAGTTTTGGTGAGAGGGAGACTTCTCTGGCGCTACACATTAGGTGAGAGCAGGATTACCCTTTGTCACTCTCTGTGAGTGAAAGAACGGTGACTACACACAACCTTGGAAGGGAATCTATTGCTTAAGGCTGAGTTTCCACGCACCCTGAGAAGCTGCAAAGGGCAGTGGTAGAGAAAGGGTCAAACACTGACCAAAATGTTCTGGCAAGAAGAAGAATTGAAGAGTGATAATCAAGTAGGCAAAATCACTGCCCTCAGTGGCTGGCAGCTGACTTTACCAACTGATGGTAACTACAATAGCCAGGAGCTTAGGTCGGGTAGTAGATCATACTCCAGAGCCACAAGATTCACTACCACAGAGACTGAGAACTCTGAAATCCCATCATGCCACTGAACATATGCAGGCTGATCCCCATGCTGGGGAGTTTAATGCTTAGTGGATTGTGAAGACGAGCGTCCTAGTCTCTTGTACAGATCTCAGTGTCATTTGCTTTACCCATTCAGAGAGTGTTTGGGAGACATCACAGGGCTACGTGCTAACCCCCTCCAGAGTACATGAACTAAGGAGTCTCCTCAAGGTAGAGAAATCTACCCAGTTCAAACTGCAGAGAGACAGTGGTGTGGAAAGGACAAAATAAAGATACCTCTGCTTCATATTTCACAGTAGAGGACAGGCTCAGCAGCAAGCTAATCGCTACACTGGCAATTCTCAACCTGCTGGTCACAATCACACAGGGCTCACATGTCAGATATGGCGCATATCAGACATCTACATTACGCTTCATAACGGCAGCAAAATCACAGTTCTGAAGTAGCAACGAAATAATCTGATGGTTGGGGTGCACTACGACTTGAAGAACTGTATTAAAGGGTGGGTCTCAGCATTAGGAAGGGTGAGACCCACTTGCACTGGAAGACACAGGTCTTCACGTTCCCTTAACCCTTCCCCCAGTCCACCACAGGCACCTGCTGGACTCCAACTTGAAGGTTCTGGAAAGAAGCTAACACAACACACAACACATCTTTCCTTTTGTGTGCCTCGTATGGCATGAGACCCCTTTCCCTCTTGTGACATAACCCATGAGATTTCAACTCTTTTTCTTTTAAGGGCTTTTGTGTTGTTCTTTAAATGTCCTTCTTACATTTAATTCTGTTTGGAGAGCTTTTTAAGTTGCTGAGCAATCTCTTTTACCCTGTGCCCTTTCCTCTTTCTCTTCATTCTTGTTTTTTTTTTTTTTTTTTATTTATTTTTTGTCCAACTTGTTTTGTTTTTTTTTTCTTTGCTTTCCTCTGTTATTGTTTTCCTGGTTTTTACTTCATTTACTTACTATTGCTCCTACATAATTTTTAACTCCCCAACACACTTTAATGTTGCCTTTTTGTTCTGTATTCATTGATGGTCAACTAGTGGCCTTCAGTGAAATGTAAATGTAATTATATTTTGCTCAGGTTGGTGTTGTTGCTATTATAGCAATTTTGTTTTTTGTTCTTTCTAAGTGATACTATAAATTGAGCCCTCAAAAGAGGCTACTTACTAAAACCTTCAGATAAATTGAGATTGAAACAGACCATAATATAAATTAAAAAAAAAAAAACGCTAAAGGAAGACAATGATCTCAAAAAGTATAAATAAAGGAAGATTGTTCAAAGTAGAGTGGACAAATGATTCCTTTTTTCTCAAGGAAAATAATGAATCAATTTGTTTAATTCATACAGTTTGTACAAGATTTCAACTAGCATATTGAAGAGGCACTACATGTAAGAACGAAAAAAAATGCTGCTAAATGCAGTGGCTATCAAGGATTACGCTGCAGCAGGAAGAGTGCTGTTAGGACCAAACAGCACAACTGTAAAGAATAGTCTTCACAACAAAAAAAATTTCAAAAAATTACAATTTATATCAATTCTGCTGAATGAGCTAGTTATGTGGTAACTTTTTTTAACAGAAAAAAATATGTATTGGTGGTGATGCATTAAGGAATGTATAAAAAGTGTTTCAGTAAAAATCTGCTCTTTTTTGTTCCTTTTTACTGACTTTTTCTTTTTTTTTGCTATTTTTTAATTTTTATTTTTTTCTTATTAGTTACATTTTATTAACTCTGTATCCCAGCTGTATCCCACTCCCTCATTCCCTCCCAATCCTACCCTCCCTCCCCCCTCTCCGCTCTTCCCCTTTCCAAGTCCACTGATGAGAGGGACCTCCTCCCCATTCATCTGACCCTGTTTTATCAGGTCTGCAAAGCCCTCCTCTGTGACCTAACAGGACTGTTCCTCCCTTGGGGGGTGGGGAGGTCAAAGAGCCAGCCACTGAGTTCCTGTTAGAAATAGTCCTTGTTCCCCTTACTATGGAAAACCAATTGGTTACTGAGCTACCACGGGCTACATCCGAGCAGAGGTTCTAGGTTATATCCATACATGGTCCTTGGTTGAATGTCAGTCTCAGAAAAGACCCTGTGCCCAGATATATTTGGTCCTTGTGGAGCTCTTATTCTTTCCCCATCATACTAACTCCCCTTCTTTCATATGATTCCCTGCACTCTGCCGAAGGTTTGGTTATGAGTCTTAGTGGTATTTTTACACAATGGAGTACTACTCAGCAATCAAAAAGGAGGAAATCATGAAATTTGCAGGCAAATGGTGGGATCTAGAAAAGATCATTCTGAGTGAAATATCCCAGAAGGAGAAAGACAAACACGGTATATACTCGCTTATATAGACCTATAATATATGATAAACATAATGAAATCTATACATCTAAAGAAGATAATCAAGAAAGCAGACACAGGGTAAGATAATCAATCCTTATTTGGAAAGACAGATGGGATGTGCATTGAACATATAACAGGAGTCTACCGCAGAAGGCATCTGAAAGACTCTAACTAGCAGGGTTTCAAAGCAGACACTAAGACTCATAACCAAAATCTGCTCTTCTTATACGTTCCTTAACGCATCACCACCAATACATTATAAAAAGTGTGTCAGTAAAAATCTGCTCTTTTAGCTGAGGACAGGAACTCCACAAGGAGAGCAACAGAACAAGAAAATTTGAACACAGGGAACTTCCTAGAGACTCATACTCCAACCAAGGACTATTCATGGAGATAACCTAGAACCCCTGCAGAGATGTAGCTCATGGCAGTTCAGTGTCCAAGTGGGTTACATAGTAATGGGAGAGAGGAACTGCCTCTGACATAATCTGATTGGCCTGCTCTTTGATCACGTCTCCCTTAGAGGGGAGCAGCCTTACCAGGCCACAGAAGATGACAATGCAGCCACTTCTGATGAGAACTGATAGACTAAGATCAGAAAGAAGGAGAGGAGAACCTCCCCTATCAGTGGACTTGGGGAGTGGCATGCATGCAGAAAGGGGAGGGAGGGTGGGATCGGCAGGGGAGGAGGGAGGGGCTTATGGGGGGATACAAAATGAATAAAGTGTAATTAATAAAAAAAAAGAAAAAAAAACTGCTCTTTTTAATTACATTTTTATTTTTTGAACTAATTACAATTCATTCACTTTGTATCCCAGCTGTAGCCCCTTCCTCATTCACTCCTAATCCCACCCTCCCTCCCTTATCTCCTCCCTGCCCCTCCCCCAGTCCACTGATAGGGAAGATCCTCCTCCCCTTCCCTCTGACCCTACCTTATCAGGTCTCAACAGGACTGGCTGCACTGTCCTCCTCTGTGGCCTGGCAAGGCTGCTCCCTGTGTCAGAGACAGTCCCTATTCCCTTTAGGAGGAAACCCCCTTGGATACTAGGCTGCCATGGGCTACATCCAAGCAGGGGTTCTAAGTAATATCCATGAAATACCCTTGGTTGGAGTGTCAGTCTCAGAAAAGACCCCTGGGCACAGATTTTTTTTTTTTTTTTTTTTTTTTTTTTTTGGTTCTGTTGCTCTCCTTGTGGAGCTCCTGTCCCCTCCAGGTCTTACTATCTCCCCCTTTTTTCATAATATTTCCTGTACTGTGCCCAAAGTTTGATTAAGAGTTTCAGCATCTGCTTTGACACACTGCTTGGTAGAGTCTTTCAGAGGCCCTCTGTGGTAGGCTCCTGTCCTGTTTCCTGTTTTCTCCTTTTTCCAATGTCCATCCCATTTATCTTTCTGGGTCAGGCTTGATCTTACCCAGGATCCTCCTCCTTGCTTAGCTTCTTTAGGTGTGTGGGTTTTAGGATGTTTATCCTATCTTATAGGTCTAGTCTCTATACAAGTGAGTATATACCAAGTGTGTCTTTCTGGAATAATAATCTGCTCTTAAAAGGGGTAGTGGTGTTTTTAGAGAAGAGTTTGTTTCCCACACCATCTCCTGACAAACTCAAGCCCCTGGAAGGTTATCTAAGAGATTTGGAGAGTTCAACTTTGGCGGTGGATGACAGAGATCACTAATGGGACAAGGACAACTCAGCTTGCCATTTCTCATTAGAGTTAATGACAAACATGGTGCCGCTGAAGAAACGGTTCCTCAGTGCCATTACAAGACACAACAAAATCAATGGATATATGCAAAGCTTTGAAAAATGTTAAGTTAGCTTCTTTTATTCACTGCCAGCACTATCTGCTACAGTTACTCATGGTGCCCAGTGATGGTAGTCAAAAGAGGGGCATGGAAAAATAATAGAAAATGATGTGATTGCTCTCTAAAACTCATGTTTTAACACAAAGCATTTCATCAAAAATTGATGCTCAAAAACATTAAAATTGATCAGTTCATTTAAGTTGTCATCAGGATGTAAATTTCATATGAGCTAATGTTCTGAATCGTCACCAGTTCCAAGACTGTCCTGAAAATGTTGGTGCTGGTTTTAATGCCATCATTTGTTGTTTGGAAGCTGAGTCAGGACTCAAGTAAATGGTAAAAAGAGTCTCTGATTTCTGGTATCGAAACAGCACCTGTGCCAGGACTGAAGAGCAAAACTGTTTCACAGAACCATTGTTTAGTGGGTTCAGCTGCTCATTTAAATGAGCTAATCATGGGTCTTTCCAGTAATCTCCAGCTTAATGGTAAAGTATTTCAAATCATAACAGAATTTTAAATGAAGACAACACTGTGGTCAACTCAAAACAATTTTATGCATTTCAGCACAGGGAATAACACAGGCCTGTAACCAGCACAAAATAAGTATCTGTTTTCTGAGCTCATACAGTGACTTGCAACTAGATTTTAAGATTTCTTGGAAAATCATACTTTCCTGTACTTGGGACCCCACTTTTAGTCAGCTTTCAGTCAGTATGTTACCTGCCAATTTTCCCAATACAATGCATAGAGCTAGATCTGGCATTCTATTTAAAGGGAAAAAAAATGATGTCTTGCAGGCCTGTCTCCCCAGAGACATCTACCCCTCACTTCATAACAAACCTTACTCACGGAACTGCTCCTGGGCAGCACCCACACTGACATTTCAGGAATGAAGCACAGAGAATAAACTTGGGGCCAAAATATCTGACGAGCCCCTTGAGAACGCACTGAGAACATCTAACAAGCTCTTATTCCATTAGTTCTTCACATACATTACCAAGAACTTCACTAGTTTGATCTTGCCTCCTCTCATATTAAAAAAGTAACGAAAAAAATCAATGAAGTCTTAGTAGCTAAATATCTTTATTTTATTTATTAGTGATTGGCACCTGGCATGAGCCAAACAATTTCCAAGGGATCTTCAAACGGAGTGCCGCATAATTAGGATTCTTTCCTTAATGATCTTTTTTTTGTTGCTCTTTGGCAGTAGGTATGAAAATTACAGACTGACCTAATCACTGCTCATCACTGTTTGCGAACTCGATGTGTGAAGCAGTAAGCAATAATTTTAAGATAGCTTTGTACTAGGAAATTTATGAAATTCCCTTATTCATGTTAACATTTTTCTCACAGCTCTGTCATCTAGGTGTTATTTCATCTTTCTAATGAACTTAGACTCAGAAGTCACATTATTAGTAAGTGTCTAAGCCAAACTAATACCCTGGGGTTTCACTTTCATGTTCTAGAGATTTCTACTCTTGTAGATCTGCTTTCTAGGGAAGGATTTGAGATCAAATCCACGCTAAGTATATCAGAAAAACTAAATAAAATACTTTTCCACGAGAGATTCCTCGGTACATGCTTTGTCTTCAACAACATGATTTATGAGCTTAATTATATCCATTACTAGAATATAATAATATCAAAGTCTTAATTATTAGATTTCAGTCACACTAATTGGTGCTGAAAATATTAAAGTGTCAACACTATCTGAGTTGAATGTCTTGATGGTTAACATTTTACTATCACACGTAAAGTACTCATTAATAATAGATTCAAACAGGTAAATAAAAATAATTTTACTCGAGGCCCATTTTCAGCACCTGGGAGACAGGCCTGCAAGAGCGCAAACCAACTCAGCTGCGGTCCTGACCTAGATCCAGCTCTTGGGGTCAGTTCACCATAGTATCTATTCCATCTACGAGCTGCCGGAGTGAATGCAGGAGCCTGTCCTACAGAAGCAGATGTCACTGATGGATGGGGCTAGTCCTGGCCTCATGGAGCCAGTGTGGCTGCCTGCCCTGCTGGGGGACAGAGAGCACGGGGCAGTGGTGCTGCCATCAGCAGCCTGCAGGCACAAGGTGGTTGCCAGGGAGGTGTGCAGCAGCCTGGAGCTCACCCAGAACCTGTTCCCAGGCGCCAGGCCTATCCGATACAAGATAACCCTGATTCTGGGCGGCAACAGGAGATCCCACACGAGTCTCAGTGATGGTTCAATATTTACGGTACGTCAGAAACCTTGAACTAGACCAATGACCTCTTGCAATAAATATTTACATGTAAAGCTTTTGGACAAAAAAAAAATGCGCTGTGTGACACAGTGCAGTTTTCAATGCCACTGTGACAACTGAATATCAAATGGAGAGGTGGGAAGGAGGGAGGAACTGAAGAGCGAGTGAGTGGTGAAAGGAGGCATAGATGTGACGGCCTTCGTGGGTGTGAGGGAGGGTTGTGGTGGACAGGGAATGAGTCATCGCCAAGTGGGACCGACGATATGGTTGGCATCAACTCTTAACTCAGCCCCTGTATAAGCTGCTGGGCCTCACGGTCTTCCTGGCTCTGGGCACTGGGCTGTCCAGATGAAGAATGGTTAGTTTTCTGGATTGGACCTCCTTGAGGTCCGCTGCCCTAGAGAGTCACGTGATTGTCCATGGTGCAGCAATCTAGGAGGGGTGTTTACATCCCTGACCTGAGTAACCAAGGAAGACTGTGCAGATGATCTTGGTCTGGACCACTGCCTGAGCCCATCCTGATGTCCTTGGTCCATGCTGCCACCAAGAGCCATATATAGGTCCATTGTGCTACTGCAGTTGAGTCTGTGTTGAAGTCCGTGGTCTGTGGCTGAAAATATATGTGGATGGCTGTGGTCTGTGCTGTAGCCTGCACCCATGTAGGCATCCATGGGGCTTGCTTCTGCTGCGGGCCATAATGATGTGAGAATCTTGGCCTGCCACCTGAGGCCACAGTGATGTCCAGTCTGTGTTGCTGTGAAGGGCCATGTCTGACTCTGTGGTTCCATAGCATCTAGTGATGTCCATGGCCCATGTTGTCACTGAATCCCATGTGGATGTCCATGGCTTGTGATGCACCCAGAACTCATGTTGATGACCAGAGGCTGTGCTGGCACTGAGGGCTATGTTGATGTGAGTGGCCTGGGCAGCCATCTGAGGTCATATTGGTGCCCTTTGTACTGCCACCAGAGGCTGTGATGGTGTCCATGGCCCATGCAGTGGCAAAGGGCAGTATTGATGACTGTGGTCTGCACTGCCACCAGAGAACATGCTGAGGTACATGGCTCATGCTGATGCAGAAACGGTGTGGTTGTCTGTGGCCCTTGTCATCAGAATACATGTTTAATATGTTGATCTGTGCACCTACTGACTGTAAAGGTCAAGGAAGCTACTTTTGCTGTGGTATTGATGACTGCAGACTTACAATTGAGAAAGGATATAGAAGGCTTCTGTGACAACCCCTGCCAGCCCCTCCCCCAAAAAAGTAACAACCTAGACAGAAAGCCATCAAAGAGAACTCTTAAAAATTGTGATAAGGCAGGAGCCTACCATACAGGACCTCTGAAAGACTCTACTGATCAAGGATTTGAAGGAGAAGCTGAGACTCATAGCCAAAGTTTGGACAGAGTGCATGGAACTTTATGAAAGAAGAGGGAGAGATAAAGACCTGGAGGGGACAGGAGCTCCAAAAGGAGACCAACAGAGTCAAAAAACTGGGCCTTGGGGGCCCTGCAGATACTGATATCCCAACCAAGGACCAGGCAGGGAGAGGACCTAAAACCCCTGCTCAGATGTAGCCCATAGATGCAGTCTCCAAGTTGGGTCCCTAATAAAGGGAGCAGGGGCTGTCTCTGGCATGAACTCAGTGGCAGGCTTTCTGATCACCTCTCCCTGGGGGGGTGCAGCCTTGCCAGGCCACAGAGGAAGACAATGCAGCCAGTCCTGATGAGACCTGATAGGCTAAGGCCAGATAGAAGGGGAGAAGGACCTCCCCTATCAGTGAAGTAGGGGGCGAACAGGAGGGAGGATGGGATTGGGAGTAGATGAGGGAGGGGCAACAGCTGAGATACAAAGTGAATAAAATTGTAATAAATAATAAATAAAAATTTTTAAAAATTGTGATAAGGATGCTAAAGTGTAACTCTCCACAATTGATGACATGTGACAGGGATATGGGAAGGGAAGGACTCAGTTTTCTTTAAGAGGCTGACCTTAAAGCCCCCTAAAGGCCATTCTCTAGTGAGTATATAGGCAACACAAATTGGACTTTTCTTCTTCTCCTCCTCCTTCTTCTTTCTCTTCTTCTTCTTTGGGGGTGATGGTCCCGATAATGAGGAGGGCAAGACCAGGAAGGACTGGGAAGTGAAGGTATTCAGAGTTCATGATATAAAATTCCTAAATAATCAATAAAAAGATTATTTAAAATAATTATCTTCGACTTGAGCAGTATCCACACAAGATAATGTATAGGCTTTCAGTTTATCTCCTATTGACATGAATTTTTTGAGTTTCTCCAATGAAACTTTTTAGTAGATCCTTTTTAAAAAATTGAGATAATTACACTATTTGTCTGAGAAGTAACAGTTTCAGATAAACATGTTTTATTTTATTTTGTTTTTGTACTTTATGTCCCCATCAGCTTCACTTTCCTCCTCTTCTCCCAGTCCCTCTCTCTCTCCCATCCCCTCCTCCATCTCTCCTTCCCTTTTTCCTTAGCATATCAAGTTGGAGTGGGACTGGGCATATCTTCTCCTATGGAAGCTAGACAAGGTGGCCCAGTTAGGGGAAAGGGATTGAAAGGAAGGCAATAGAGTCAGAGGCAGCCCCTGCTCCTGCTGTTATGGGCTCCATGTGGTGTCCAAGCTGCGTTTCTGCTACATATTTGTTGGGAGCCTCTTACTGTTCCAAGCATGTTCTTTGGTTGGTGGTTGAGTCTCTGTGGGCCCAGGATTATTGATTCAGATAAACTCTTTACCTCATTCTCTGCATTTTAAAATACTTCTGTGATACATATGTATGATCCTGAAAGTGCACAGAACTTAAATTTCTTTGCTAACCAAGAGATATATCAGAAGGTATCATGACACCAGAAAATTGTCACACACTATAATCTCAGCACTTGGCAGATGGAGAGACAGAGGGGTCACAAGTCTGAGGGAAATCTAGGCTAAATAACAAGTTTAATGACAGGAAATACACGGAGCAAGACCTGGACTTTAAAAAAAAAAATGAAGGGGCTGGAGCGCTGTTCCATGGGTAAGAGTGTTTACAGTGCAAGCACTACGACCTTTTTTCACCTCTCCAAAAGTCACATTAGGAGACAAAGGTGGCTGAATGTGATTTTTTCCCCTGCACTAGGAGGAAACCGGTAAATCCTAGGACTTGGTTGGACAGCCATCCTAAACAAAACATCTAACTTCTGGTTCAATGGGAGACCCTGCCTCAAAGGAACATGGCAGAGAATGAGAGAAGACTTCCAACATCTCACTCTGCCCTCCAGGTATGTCCACATGGTCATGTTACGCCTGCACACTCATGTGCATACAGCATACATCACACACACACACAAGAAAAAAACTAAGACATAGCATGAGCCAGAGGCGAAAGACATAAAAATATAAGCTTCAACCTGAAATTGGAATTTCTCTAACCCAAAGAGATTTTGATGCCATCAAAACCTGATTGGTAAAACACTACTTCAGCCCATCATTGAACTGGACTGCAACCAAGGAAAGTGACGTTAGGAAGACGTAAGGTGATGTGTGTGGGGGGGGAGTGAGTAGAAATCTCTGAAAATATGTTGACTTCAAAAGTAACGACAGACGAGAATTTCATTATAAAATACAGAGAAGCTGACCAGGCATCGATCAAGTTATCATTGTGATATGTGAGGATTCAAGGGAAGAGTCGCTGTACACACAAAATAAAAGTTACAACTAACATGAGAAGAAACGAAATATTTGCACAGAGAAGATCTACTCTAGGCAGAAACAATATAATGACATGTTCTCTCTGCCACAGCCCACACAGCTTGCTCTCACCAAGCCTGCTGGATTTCACGCATCACGGATAGTGCCTGCTCTTTTCATCCCCTGTGCTAGCCCTCGTCCACCGCCACCATGGTCCTTCGTGGTATTCTCTCATACTCTGGACTGCAGACAGCCACCCGGACCCACTCTCTCAACGCTTTCGCCATCTGCCCCAGGTTGGTAGATAATATACACAAAAACACAGGGCTGGACTGACTCCCCTACTCCACGGTGCCATCAAGCATTTACTCTTTATTTATTTCCTTCTTTTCTTTAGTGCCACTTGTATGTTACATGTCCACCTACCCTAGAAAATTCTGCACTACTATCTTCAGTTTCTAGTCTCCAGAAATCACAATATGAGAGCTGTTCAATGAATTAAACTGCCAAAGCCATAGTAAAGCCTAGCTGGAACAGCACAGAACCATTCTGCAATGAATTCAGACATGCACATCGGAGACATAACTGTCTAGTTGCAGAAAACAAGTTTATCTTCCATCTAGCATCTTAGTGTGGCTATAGCAGCCATATCCAGAATGCTGCAATGGCTCTCCAGAATATTGTAACTGCCTCTGTCGACCGGTTATACTTTTAAGGTTGAAATCTTTAACTCTTGGGAATCCTTAAAATCGGAAACCTTAAGTTCCTCTTTTCTGAGCATTTATCTCTATAGCATTCACAAAGGAAAATACGCTGCATTGAAAAATAGGAATATCAGCCCAATGGGTAGAGGTCAGCGTAAAGGCTCAACCAACAAAAGACAGAGCAATATGGCATCTCCAGAACCCAGCCATCCAGGGGCGAACAGCCCTGAACAATGCAGCATAATAGAAAATCAAGAAGATGACCTTACATCTATGTTGATGAAGAGAATAATAGAGGAAACAGATAAAATACGTAAAGAATTAGAGGAAGATAAAACCAAACAGATCATGGCTATCCGTAAAGAAATGGAGGAAGATAAAGACAAGCAAATTAGGGACATCCGTGAAGAAATACGGGAAGATGCAGCCAAACAGCTTGTGGCCTTCAGAGAAGAAATAATTAAATCACTGAAAGAAATCAAAGAGACAGAGTTGAAGGAACTAAAAGAAAAAGAGGAAAATATAAGCAGACAGGTGAAGGAAGTAAACAAAACAACTCAAGACCTGAAGATAGAACTAGAAAAATTAAAGAAAACACAAATAGAGGAAATAATGGAGAGGAAAAATTTAGGGAAGAAAACAGGAACTACAGAGGTAAGCATAACCAACAAAATACAAGAAATGGAAGAAAGAATCTCGGGTGTAGAAGATACAATGGAAGAAATCGATGTATCTGTCAAAGAAAATGTTAAATCCAAAAAATTCCTGACACAGACCGTCCAAGAAATCCAAGACAATATGAAAAGACAAAATCTAAGAATAATAGGAATAGAGGAAAAAGAAGACTCCCTTCTCCAAGGCCCAGAAAATATTTTCAACAAAATAATTGAAGAAAATTTCCCCAAGTTAAAGGAGAAGCCAATAAGGATACATGAGGCCTACAGAACACCCAACAAATTTGAAAATCCTCCCGCCACATAATAATCAAAACAGTAAGTATACAGAACAAAGAAAAAATACTAAAAGCTGCAAGGGAAAAAGGCCAAGTAACATATAATGGCAAACCCATTAGAATCACACCTGACTTTTCAACAGAAACTATGAAAGCCAGAAGGGCCTGGACAGATATCATGCAGACCCTAAGAGAACAGAGATGTCAACCCAGGCTACTATACCCTGCAAAACTCTCAGTCCTCATAGACGAAGAATACAAGATATTCAATGACAAAAACAAATTTCAACAATACCTACACACAAATCCAGCATTACTGAAGACAATGGAAGGGAAAATACAACCAAAGAAAATTAGCTTCTGTCAAGAAAACACAGGAAATAATTAACCTTACTACAGCAAAACAAAAAGCAACCAAGCACACAACCTTATGAACACAGCCAACATCAAAATCAAAGGATCTAACAGCCACTGGTCATTAATCTCTCTCAACATCAATGGACTCAACTCTCCAGTAAAAAGACACAGATTAACAGAATGGATACGTAAACAAAACCCAGCAATCTGTTGCATACAAGAAACACACCTAAGACACAAAGATAGACATTACCTGAGGGTAAAAGGTTGGAAGATGACTTTCCAAGCAAATGGACCCAAGAAACAAGCAGGAGTAGCCATTCTAATATCTGATAAAATAGACTTTCAACCAAAATTAATAAAAAGAGATGAGGAAGGACACTTCATACTCATCAAGGGAAAATTCCACCAGGAAGACATCACAATCCTGAACATCTATGCCCCAAATACAGGAGCACCCATATTTGTAAAAGAAACATTGATAAAATTTAAACCACATATAGATCCCCACACATTAATAGTGGGAGACTTTAACACCCCACTCTCAACAAAGGACAGGTCAACAAAACAGAAATTAAACAAAGAAACAATATCTCTGACAGAGGTCATGAATCAAATGGACCTCACAGACATCTACAGAACTTTACACCCAAACACAAAAGAATTTACCTTCTTCTCAGCACCTCATGGAACCTTCTCCAAAATAGATCATATAGTTGGTCACAAAGCAAGCATCAACAGATACAAGAAGACTGAAATAATCCCTTGTATCCTGTCTGATCACCATGGAATAAAGCTGGACTTCAACAACAACAGAAATAGCAAAAAGCCTACACACTCATGGAAACTGAACAACTTGTTACTAAATGACAGCTGGGTCAGGGAAGAAATAAAGAAAGAAATTAAAGCCTTTCTAGAACTCAATGAAAATGAAGACACAACATACCCTAACTTGTGGGACACAATGAAAGCAGTGCTAAGAGGAAAGTTCATAGCACTAAGTGCCTTCAAGAAGAAATTCGAGACAGCTCATTCAAGCAACTTAATGGCCCACTTAAAAACCCTAGAAAAAGAAGAAGCAGACACACCAAAAAGGAGTAGATGGCTGGAAATAATCAAACTCAGGGCTGAAATCAATCAATTAGAAACAAATAAAACAATTCAAAGAATCAATGAAACCAAGAGCTGGTTCTTTGAGAAAATCAACAAGATCGACAAACCCTTAGCCAAGCTAACTAAAAGGCAGAGAGACACCACCCAAATCAACAAAATCAGAAATGAAAGGGGGGGCATAACTACAGACACTGAGGAAATCCAAACAATCATTAGGACTTACTTCAAAAGTCTATATGCCACAAAATTTGAAAATCTAAATGAAATGGACAATTTTCTTGATCGATTTGACTCACCAAAGCTGAATCAGGACCAGGTAAATCAATTAAATAGTCCTATATCCCCCAAAGAAATAGAAGCAGTCATCAAAAGTCTCCCATCCAAAAAAAGCCCAGGACCAGATGGCTTCAGCGCAGAATTCTACCAGACCTTCAAAGAAGAGCTAACTCCAATTCTCCTCAAACTATTCCACAAAATAGAAACAGAAGGAACATTACCAAACTCATTCTATGAAGCCACAATCACCTTGGTACCTAAACCTCACAAAGACTCAACAAAGAAAGAGAATTTCAGGCCAATCTCCCTTATGAACATTGATGCAAAAATACTTAACAAAATACTTGCAAACCGGATCCAAGAACACATCAAAGATATTATCCACTATGACCAAGTAGGCTTCATCCCAGGTATGCAGGGGTGGTTCAATATACGGAAATCCATCAATGTGATCCACCATATTAACAAACTGAAAGAAAAAAACCACATGATAATCTCCCTAGATGCTGAAAAAGCATTTGACAAAATCCAACATCCATTCATGTTTAAAGTACTGGAGAGATCAGGGATACAAGGCACATATCTAAACATAGTAAAGGTGATATACAGCAAGCCTATAGCCAATATCAAACTGAACAGAGAGAAACTTAAAGCAATCCCACTGAAATCAGGGACAAGACAAGGCTGCCCACTGTCTCCATATCTCTTCAACATAGTGCTGGAAGTCCTTGCTAGAGCAATAAGACAGTCGAAGGAGATCAAGGGGATACAGATGGGAAAGGAAGAAGTCAAATTATCACTATTTGCAGATGATATGATAGTATATATGAGTGACCCCAAAAACTCTACCAGGGAACTCCTACAGCTGATAAACACCTTCAGCAAAGTGGCCGGATACAAAATTAACTCAAAAAAATCAGTAGCACTCCTGTATACAAAAGACAAATGGGCTGAGAAAGAAATTAGAGAAACAACACCATTCACAATAGCCACAAATGACATAAAGTACCTTGGTGTAACCCTAACCAAGGAAGTCAAAGACTTGTATGAAAAAAATTTCAAGTCTCTGAAGAAAGAATTAGAGGAAGATATGAGAAGATGGAAAGATCTCCCATGCTCATGGCTTGGCAGGATTAACATAGTAAAAATGGCCATCTTACCAAAAGCAATCTACAGATTTAATGCAATTCCCATCAAATTGCCAACACAATTCTTTACAGACCTGGAAAGAAAAATTCTCAACTGCGTATGGAGTAACAAGAAACCGAGAATTGCTAAAACAATCCTCTATAATAAAAGATCTTCTGGAGATATCTCCATCCCTGAACTCAAGCTGTACTATAGAGCAACAGTTATAAAAACTGCATGATACTGGCATAGAAACAGAATGGTGGATCAATGGAATCGAACAGAAGAACCAGAAATAAACCCACACACTTACGGACACCTGATTTTTGACAAAGATGCCAAAACCATACAATGGAAAAAAGATAGCATCTTCAACAAATGGTGCTGGTCCAACTGGATGTCTACATGTAGAAAACTGAAAATAGATCCATACTTATCACCCTGCACAAAACTGAAGTCCAAGTGGATCAAAGACCTCAACATAAAACCAGACACATTAAACGGCTAGAAAAAAAAAAGTGGGGAATACCCTAGAACTCATTGGTACAGGAGAAAACTTCCTGAACAGAACACCAACAGCACAGGCTCTAAGAGAAACAATCAATAAATGGGACCTCATGAAATTGAAAAGCTTCTGTAAAGCAAAGGACACCGTCATCAAAACAAAGCGACTGCCTACAGATTGGGAAAGAATCATCACCAACCCTTTATCTGACAGAGGACTCATATCCAATATATGTAAAGAACTAAACAAGCTGAAAAGCAACAAACCAAGTAATCCACTTAAAAAATGGGGAACAGAGCTAAAGAGAGAATTCTCTGCAGAGGAATATCGAATGGCAGAGAAGCACTTACAGAAATGCTCAACCTCATTAGCCATTAGGGAAATGCAAATCAAAACAACCCTGAGATTTCACCTTACACCCATCAGAATGGCCAAGATGAAAATCTCAAGGGACAACACATGCTGGAGAGGTTGTGGAGAAAGGGGAACCCTTCTCCACTGCTGGTGGGAATGTAAACTGGTACAACCACTCTGGAAATCAATCTGGCGCTTTCTCAGACAACTAGGAATAGCGCTTCCTCAAGATCCAGCCATACCACTCCTAGGCATATACCCAAAAGAGGCGCAAGTACACAAAAAGGACATTTGCTCAACCATGTTTGTAGCAGCTTTATTTGTAATAGCCAGAAGCTGGAAACAACCCAGATGCCCCTCAACTGAAGAATGGATGCAGAAACTGTGGTACATCTATACAATGGAGTATTACTCAGCAATGAAAAATAAGGAAATCATCAAATTTGCAGGTAAATGGTGGGACCTGGAAAGGATCATCCTGAGTGAGTTGTCCCAGAAGCAAAAAGACACTCACGGTATATACTCAGTCATATAAACATACAATATAGAATAAACCCTCTAAAATCTGTACATTAAACAAACTAAGCAAAAGAGAGGACCCTAACTAAAATGTTCAATCCCCATCCTGAAAGGCAAAGAGGATGGACATCAGAAGAAAACGAAAATAGGAAACAACCTCGGAACCCGCTACAGAGGGCCTCTGAAAGCCAGAAGAAAACAGGAAACAACCTTGAAACCTGCCACAGAGGGCCTCTGAAAGCTTCTGCAGTATAGACTGTCAAAGCAGATGCTGAGCCTGATGGCCAACTGATGGGCAGAGTGAATGGAATTTTATGTAAGAAGTGGGAAATAGTAAGAGCTGGAGGGGACGGGAACTCCACAAGCAGAGCAACAGAACAAGATAATTTGAACACAGGGAACTTCCCAGAGACTCATACTCCAACCAAGGACTATTTGTGGAGATGACCTGGAACCCCTGCACAGGTGTAGCCCATGGCAGTTCAGTGTCCAAGTGGGTTACATAGTAATGGGAAGAGGGACTGCCTCTGACATAATCTGATTGGCCTGCTCGTTGATCACTTCCCCCTGAGGGGGGAGCAGCCTTACCAGGCCACCAGTAGAGGACAATGCAGCCACTTTTGATGAGAACTGATAGACTAAGATCAAAAAGAAGGAGAGGAGGACCTCCCCTATCAGTGGACTTGGGGAGTGGCATGCATGCAGAAAGGGGAGGGAGGGTGGGATCAGCAGGGGAGGAGGAAGGGGCTTATGGGGGGATACAAAATGAATAAAGTGTAATTAATAAAAAAAAGAAGAAAAAATATTATATCCACTTATGTATCCTAGAATTTGGCAAATAAATATACATTTACATAAAAAAAGAAAAGTAGGAATAATCCAGAAAAGTGGGTCATAGAAAGTTTCAAAAGGCAGTTTCTCTAGGTTAATAAATAAATAAATAAAACACATGAATTTTTCATGCTGTTTCTACTCTCAAAGCATTTGAAGCATTTTAATTCTCTGAGACAGGGTCTTGTAATCAGGCTGACCTCGAACTGGGGATTCTTCTGTTGGCTCCTCCAGTGTGGATCTGAGGCCCGCACCTCCCCACCTGGCTCAGCTTGCAGTATCGATGCACATTTGCTGCAGGTGTAGGTGTTTTCGTTAGACATTTTGTTGTATAACTTTCTGTTCATCTCTCCTCCCCATTTCAAGCATCTTACTGTTCACTCAGATCTTCAGATGACACAGTAGCCACTCATAGCTCCCTATAGGGTTCTGGTCACCCTAACCAGATTTTAGTAAGTCCTGTTGACAGTAAAAAGCTTAGATTTTCAACTTCTGATAACACAAACAGGGCACTGAATGGGAATCACAGCAACATCACACCTCCTTCCTGGGGCTAGTCCACACCGCATAGGCTCAATGAAGGCTTGGAGAGAGAGGTCATAGAGACAGAATGTGGCAAAAGTCACCTTTACTCCAGCTTGGAATGTCTGTGCAGGCATGGGCTGCCTCCAGTGAGCCCTATGGGATCCGATACCACAATGATTGCCACACAGCTCTCCCCTACCCAAAGCTCAATTGACTTTCCTTTATTTAGTCCTAAATCAATTCTCATAAACTTCTTGTGAGCAATATCTCTGACTCAGAATCAGCTAGGTACTCCACAACTTTGAACTGTCTAGGATTTGTCATTTAAAATTCAACAGGAATTCATTATATATGACATATTTTCTTTTATTTCAGCGCAAGCATAAGTTACTTCCCTATGAGTTGATAGACAGGAAGATGGCAGAGGAACCCAAAATAGCACAGGCTATCCCCATTGATCTTGGTTGGTAACTATATAGTCTATATGGCTATCCTAATATACTTGCATGATAAGGCCCTACCACTGATACCACTCACTCAGCATGCAGAACAGAGAAATCAACCTTAAGGAAGACAATGAGGCCAGCCCTGATGAGACCTGATAAGCTAGGGTTTTAGAGAAGGGGAGAAGGACCTCCCCTATCAGTGTACTTGGAGAGGGGCATAGGAAGAAAAGGAGGAGGAAGGGTGGGATTGGGAAGAGACGAGGGAGAGGACTATAGCTAGGATAAAAAATGAACAAATTGTAATAAATTAAAAAAATAATTAATTTAAAAAAAAATTCCATGCTCTTTGCCCAAAGTTTGGCTATGAGTCTCAGCCTCTGCTTTGACACCTTGATCAGTAGAGTCTTTCAGAAGCCATCTATGATAGGCTTCTGTCCTGTTCCCTGCCTTCTCCTGCTTCCAATGTCTATCACATTTGCTCTTCTGAATGAGGATTAAGCATCTTCCCTAGGGTATTCCTTGCTCTTTAGCTTCTTTAGGAGTATAGATTTTAGTATGTTTATCCTACATTATATGTCTAATATCCACTTATGAGTGAGTATATGCCATGTGTGTCTTTCTGCTTCTAGGTTACCTCACTCAAGATGATATTTTCTAGTTCCCACCATTTGCCTGCAAATTTCATGATCTCCTTTTTTAAATTGTTAAGTAGTATTCTATTGTGTAAATGTACCACAATTTCTGTATCCATTCCTCCATTGAGGTTGTTTACAGATCCTAGCTATAATGAATAGTGCTGCTACAAACATGGCTGAGCAAATGTCCTTGTGTACTTGAGCATATTTTAGATATATGCCTAGGAGTGGTATAGCTGGATCTTGAGGAAACACTATTCTTTATTGTCTGATAAAGTGCCAGATTGATTTCCAAAGTCGCTGTACAAGTTTCCATTCCGACGAGTAGTGGAGGAGGGTGCCCCTTTCTCCACATCCTCTCCATCATGTGTTATCATTTGAGGTTTTGATCTTAACCATTCTGATGGGTGTAAGGTGAAATCTCAGTGTCGTTTTGATTTCCATTTTCCTGACGACTAAGGATGTTGAGTATTTCTTTCAGTGTTTCTCTGTCATTTGATATTCCTCTGCTGAGAATTCTCTGTTTAGCTCTGTACCCCGTGTTTTTTTAATGTCAAAGGAAAAGAAAGGTTATAACTGCTCCATGTCACTAAGTAACCTAAGATTATTCCCTATTTTATTCTCTTAAAAGCAGTAAGACTCAGCCTCTTTCCCTATAGTTAGACATTTATAAAGTCTGCACATTCGTCAAAAATGAGCAACAGACACTAAGAGACAGAGATTTATTAGGAGTTTGATATTAGAAACTACAAGGTTTAATTCAGAAAATAAAATTTAGCTTAACATAACCCATCTTCCCACGCAGTCAGGTTCAAGAATGGCTGCACTTGCTGCCATCCTGGAGTTCCCAACAAGAGACCATTAGGAAAGCGTTGCTTTACACATGATGAAAATGTTATGTTCCTCAGCCTGTTTCTGCTGATGTCGAAGAAGAGTTTATGTCTTGTAAAGGTCAGCCACTGCACTCTCTGAAAATTTGTTGCAATTTGCAAAGAAAATAGTTTCTCTTTGTTTTAGCCAAATTAGAAGTTAATGGACTGAATATCCCAGCATAGCAATAATGTAAATAAGTTCAAAGCTGGAAGAGAGAGAGAGAGAGTAAATCAAATTGAGTTGAACGATACATCTTCCCAAGAACATTGTGCACAAAAACATGGGCTGAAGAGTAATTATTTTTACGCATGGTCACTTGGCATTTTCAACCAGCAAAACATATTGTACCCAAATCCCGCAGATGTGGGATCCTGGTTGTTAATGTCAGGACGCCACCTTGTGGACAATGCGACTTATTTGGAAACCTCTATCTGATTTCTTTATATAGCAACAAGGTTTTCAAATAAATCTCATTAACATATATATATTTATTCAACTATGAAGTCCTGCAATTTACAACAATTGTAATAGCAGTTTTTTGTAAAACACAAACAGATTTAGCAAAGCATGGAATGCATACATTGTTGCTAAATAAATGTAAGTGTTGTGTCTTAGTTATAGCTGTCAGAAGAAACAATGATAGCAAACATAAAAGGATGATGACACATATATAACGTTGTTTTAAACTCTGGGGTCCACCATAATGTAGGAATAAATAGGAAATCAGTCTGATCTTATGTCTGGTCCTTGTTCTAAGCCCCACCCTCTAGCATCATCCTGTTTCGTGACTCAGTTCACACACTCCATGTGAGCCTTCTATACTCCTCTGATATATTTTCTTTTATCAGCTGTCACTTGCAGTAACCCATCTTAACAAACATCTCAGTCATGTGACTGGGAAGGGTAACAATATTCAGTTGATGTAAGGGAGTTTAAATAATTTTGTTTTCATCCAAGAGGTTCACTATTTTATTTCATTTCATTTGATTTGATTTGATTTGATTTGATTCACTTTACATCTGTGTTGTAGCCTCATCCCTCCTCTCCTCCCAGAAAAGGGAAGATTCTTTTCCCACCCAGCCCAGCTCATCAAATTGCATGAAGACTGAGAATATCTTCTTTCCCTATGGCCTGGCAGGGCAATCCCACCAGGGAAAAGTGATCAAAAAGCTAACAAGTAAGTCTGTGTCCAATGCAGTCCCTACTTTCCTTACTAGAGGACTCAGATGAAGCCTAAGCTGCCCATCTGCTACATCTCTGTAGGAGGCCTTGGTCCTGTTCCTGCATGGTCGTTGGCTGATGCTTCACCAAGCCCCTCTGGGCTCTGGGTAGCTGGCTCTGTTGCTCTTCTTGTCCTATTTACTTGTCAGGTTGCTTTGGATAATTCACTGAGTTGTCTTTGTCATCTTTCTTCATTTTGTTATTTTACCTGGGAGAGTCTACAGAGTGACAACATTGAAGTGTGCAAAGGAATGTGTCATAGTGACTGAGGAATAGCAGAAGTGAGATGACAGAAAGGAATCTTGGGTTATTATAGTTATTATAGTGAATATTATTTAATCCAACCTCAAAATAAATCAGATCATGAAATGATGTCCATTTAACATTTGTAAATGAAACCACCCTCTTCTTCTTTGACATACATAAAATATCTGGTCAGAAAACAAAAAAAGTGCAATGATTTCCAGTAACTGACCAACGCTTTAAAACAGCTTTCAGTTTCCTGGCTGTCCCACAGTGCACAGACAGCAAAATGTTCAATTCTTCAAACCACCTGAATCTTCACAGATCATTAGACATAAGAAAAAATAACAAGTGCATCATTGACTCCAAAGGTTAGCTCATCTTCCTTGTCTGGATCTGGGACTCCTTCCGTTAACACAGTTAGTCAAGGGTGAGCACACTTTTCAGCTACCACAACAGTGGCCAGATGTCCCAAGCAAAAGGACCTAGAAAAATGAATTTATCTCTATCCTTACTTACAATGTTCTGAAAGTTAAAAACAGCAACTGGTTACTTGGGAACTGTGTGAGCTGCTGCTCTCAGGCACACATATGAGCCTTGTTAGGAGCCTAAAAATTGGTTACTTAAAGCAAAAATATTTCCCAAATACCTAAAGTCTCAAAAAGTGACAATCAATATTCTTTTCATCATGTCCATTTTTTATTCCCTTGACCCATTCCTATGATAGTTGAGGGGGCATCAAATCCCCAGAACAACCTTGTCCCACTTTGTTCATCACAGTTACTCACTAAAGCACCTGGCCACCTTGTACTTGCTTGGAAATCTACACCTATAAATCAGAGAAAGATAAGAGCCCTTAAGCAGGCCCAAGACTAGCATTTCTTAAAGTCTCTGACTTTTAAATATGAATTTACCATTTATCTTAGAAGAAGCTTAACTTTTTTCTGTCCATAAAAATATAAATTTCTTTTCTTTTATTCAAGCTGATTGGTATTTTGAAGGCACAATATTTGAATTCATTTGCACTATTTTCATTACTTTCATTTCTTGTCAGTCAAAACACATTTACATTGTTCATCTGAAAAAAAAAATGGGCTAAGGATATAAACGAGTAGTAGACTATTCCCATTCCCGATGTTTAGAAGACACAGGACTCTGGCATTAAAGCTTAGCATTAATAAAGATATCAAACACAACAAAGAAAAAAGTTTTTTTAAATATACTTTCAGAATAGGTGTAGGGCATTTTTTTTTCTAATTTCAGGTTAACAAGGCAATACCAACCTGCTTAACATGATTATTTTTGTTAAAAGTTCTTTTAATGCAATGTGTCTCAAAAAAATAAGTTCTTGAAAGGTATATAAAAGGTCTAAATTTTCATTAAAAAAATATTCTCTTTTCCAACAACCTGAGTTTCTCTGTTCGTTGAATTGACAAATTTAGTTATTAGGTATTCTGATTTCAGGAGTTTTCCAACTAACTTGCTTGAAGTCAGTGGTAAGGTCTGACTTTGTCATTCCTCTCTGCATATCACTTCTTCAGAAGGTAATGGTGTAGTTGGCTCTTAGGTTTTAATGTTATACTTTCAGAAGCTTCAGAGGCTGACTATGCCATTAAGAAGAGAGTATGAAAAATCACAATTTACCTGTGTGTTGGATTTATGGTCATCTAGTTCCTAAATTCTTCAAAATAAAATAAAATAAAAACAAGTAGGCAAAGGAGTGATCATTTGGAGGTCATTTTTGTTATCACCTATCCATGGGTGTTGTTATAACCTCTAGAAGCAATTGTTTGACAAAAAGTAATGATATTTTCTATGATGCCTTTATCACAATTCTTTAAAAGTATGAGAGAAGAATAATTAAAAAAAAAAAAAAGTTGCTGCCAGTAGTGTGTCAGCACAATGATGAGCCATCCCAGGGATCTAAAGTAGGCCTTTCTGTTTCCCGAGGATGTTCCCTGGATCTACCGCTTTGATATTAACCCTGCATTTCCTTCTTCCAGGGAAAACAACTCTATAAAAGGAGCCATGAGTTAGAAGCCTCTTTGTTCTCTAATGGGAGAGAGAAGGGGGAAAAGTCCAGATGGGGGGAGAGTGAGCAGAAGAGGAACTAAAAGGAGTAGAGGGAGAGGAAACCATAATAAGAATATATGAGAAAAAAAAACTATTCTCAATAAAAGGAAAAAAAATGTAAAAACAGAGATGAGTTTCAGTAAGCCATATTGAATATCTTCCATAATTGTAAATATTATCATCTTTACTGCTTTGTTACATTAATACTTTCAAAGATTTTATTTTATATATTCATATGCTCTATTTTTAATAAACCAAAAAAATAACATTTTATTGAAATCTACAGTGCATTCAGTTATAAACTATTCCATTGACTACAGAGATTTAAGAGAATCGTTTTATACATTATAGTATTCTAATGGGATACAGATTGATCGGTGCATTTATACTTAAGCACCCTTCATTGAGAGCACTGGAGCTGAGCTCAGTTAGAAAACACTCCACTGCTTTTGAGGGAGTCTGGTTATAAATTTTGCTATATTTTATATCAATGGATTTTCTCACCCCCTATCAACCAATAATACTGTATACACTGTCCTTTAACCCAAGACAATAATTATTGTTGTTAGTCTTTTTCTGGCTCATTTCTGAAATGTATTGCAGAGGAAGGTGGGCTGTGGGCAAGAGCACTAACTAATGTTAGTTGTTAACATGAAAGAACTAAATTTAAAATGGCTTTTGCTTTGTTTTGTTGTTGTTTTGTGGTGGGGGTTGTTTGCTTTGGGGTTTTTGTTTTTGTTTTTTTTTATTTTTAACCTTTCAAAAATCTAAAGTCTTACAATCCAACAATTCTACACATCATTTGGCATAATGGTCCAACAGCTAGAACAATATTGCTGACCTATCATTAGAGAGAAAACAGGTGCCGGCTGCTATTTTCTTGTAGTCCTGATCACAGATTATTCTGGGCTGTTCACCCTTTCTTACATTCCACAAGACACATGCAGTAGAGTCTACAAAGGAATGGGGAAGTGATATGTATAAATATAATAAAAGGAGAAAGATACAAAAATGTGTGCTTTATGGGACATTAAAAATCACTTTGTAAATTAGTAACTGTAGATTCTCCTTTAATAACCACAGTTATTAAAGTTATTGGAAACAGTTATTGGAAACTAACCAGTTAGCTTAGTTTCCAATGCCAAGCATGGCATGAATCCCTCTTGGTGAGCAGGTCTTAAGTCCAGTTAGAAAGCTGTTGGTTATTGCCAAAGATACCAGTACTGCAGCCACAGGGCTATTTGCCAATGCTGGTCATTGATGTGGTTCGTAGACACCATAGCTAAGAGGGATATACTGCTGTAGCTATACCTGAAAGTCTCACCAAGAAGACTGCCAAATTGTGAGATGAATAATGAAGACACCAACCAACATGCCAAACTGCATGAGGGGAAGCTCATGAGACCTCAATTCTGCATGAAGAACTACATGCAACTGAGTAAAGCTGGGTACAGGAAAGGTGACCATCCCCAGGGAAGAGCAAACCATTCGATTGTCTAAGGGCAGCTTGTCAGTCCCGAAAACATAAATACAATAACATTCTATGAGCTCAACAAGCTACATTTGGGAATATATATGTAAATATAAATACATATGGGCATCTAATAACAACAGGTGAAAAAAGAGACGATGAATTTGAAGAAGAGTGGGGAAGGATGTCTAGGAGGATAACACCGGTTAACAGTAAAGGTGGTCAGTGGTAGGCTGGACCTGAAACTGAAGGAGAAGAAGTCCGATCATCCAATCTAGCACTTTTCTTGGTATTCTTGAATTCTGTCTGCCTGCATTAGAACATATCCATCTCCTACCTCTGAATGTGCTTTCTTTTATTTTGCTGATGACAGGGTAAGTGATTTTATATCTGATAGAGTTAAATGCCATTATCTTCTAGGGAGAATTCCTTACTGTGAAAATCATTTTGATGATGTTTCTACATACTTTTAACTTAACAATTAATACTCCTATAGGGAAAAAAAACATGTGTAATTTCTAGAAAACATGTGGATGTACTCTGATCATCTTAGGCATATATGAAATAATTATGTTTTGCATACCTGCCATATGGATAGTGGATGATCCATATGGATCAGCATCTCTAGCTGCTATACTGCATCTTTATTCTTTTAAGCACAGTGGAAAATGGTTCAGCAGAAAATTAAAATTGGTTATCACTTGAGAAACCATGTGTGTTCATTCACAAAATCTTTTTTTTTAACATAGAGAAGAAATCTTCTCCAAATGAAAAGAAGCACAACAGAAAACAGAGGAGTAAGGAAGACCTGAAGGTATGTCTCAGACTCAACTATGGAACATGTTTTGGACTGCCTAGTTGCTCCTCCATGCTTAGTAAATGGACAACAATAGCACTTTAGTTTGTAATTGGAAAACATGCATAATAAGAACACTAGTTGCAATGAAAAAGGAAACGTTCCTAAACACCCTAAAACCAACTACAGCCTGTAGTTATATATTGCATAGGTGGAAAACGCTACTCTACGAAGAAATTGGTTAGAAAATAAAAATCTTGGTGCAAGCATAGCTTACTTCACTTGAGTTGTAAGTCAGGAAGATCCCAGAGGCACCCAAAATAGCACAGGTTATTTCCATTAATATTGGTTGGCTACTAGTCTATATGGATATTCTTACATCCTTAGTGGTAAAGCCCTACCACTGCAGATAGCACTCACTCTGCATGCAGAATGGAGAAATCAACCTTAAGCAAACTAGGAACCCCTCTATCTGGTGGCATGATTATGTAGTGTGCCTGAAGGTGCGTGTGGGAGAACAGGCGACCAGTGGTTACATCTAGCACTGGGCCAAGCACACTACAACAATGAGCTGCTGGTTATATACGCTCACGAGAACAATGGCGGCACTAAGGCTCTAGGGTTAACCAGCTCTATTCTGAGTGGCTGTTAGGCTGCTCCATGAGATGGATTTTCCTTGGTACCATAAACCCACTTGAAAGCTTAGGACAGGAGGTCACAGGCCTGAAAGGGTGGGGTGGACGTACATACCCACTGCCGTTGTATTGTTAAAGGCAGTGTTGCCAAAGTGCCTCCTCAATGTCTATTTGTGCTGCATTCAACCTCGGTTAAAAAACTTGTTCTTTTTCAGTGAGTAGTGGTTAAAGTAAAGACTCTTAAATAGTCAAATGCGAATTACTTAATGCTTAGTTGTGTGCAGTTTGGATGGATCATCTATGTCAATGTCTTACCATCCAGGACTCAGAGAACCTGATGGAGGAGGAAGGGGGAAGGATGTAAGAGCCAGATGATGGGGAAGAGAGCTGTGAAATGCTGACTCCTGGACATGACATGGCTGTTGCATGAATTAACTCACAGCACCTGTGGTTACTGCCCAAGACCAAGCCAGTCAAAATTACAGACTGCACAGCAATGGGTTCCCAAAGGCCCCGCCCCTATTGGAGGAGATATCGACAGCTGATGACAGTTGAGGGAAAGAAGTAGCTCTCTTCTGGGCATGTGACTCCTCTGGCAGGTTGCTCATACTGTAGTGGATGACCACACATTGCCATGTGCACGAGGGCAGCGCTAGTTGAACCCAGAAGGCTATTTGTGACAAAAAAATAAAAATAAACTAGGACCGGAAGCTGAGAGAGTGATGGAGTGGAGAGCATAAGGAAGTGTTTGTGGAGTGGATAGATTTGCTCCATATAAAATATAAGTAAAAGTGGTTGAACTTTCAATGAATAAATATATTACTAAAAACAAAATCAATGCCTGATCGAAAATTTCTTTTTTCTGTCATGATGACTGAAATTCAAGATTTAAATTACTAGTCATGTGCTAGTAAAAGATTCTTCATCAGTGATAAGGACTAACAGATAGGTAGTTACATTGAAACCTAAAGGGTATTCTGCTTAGAAACTGCCTTTACTTAACATATAAAACACTATTTAAAATAGTGACCTTGTTATTTAAATTTTTTATCAATATAGAACCAGATTTGGCAACAATATATGTAAGTAGCCCTATTTTAAAATAAGTATGATAGCCTATTTCCCGATTCTGTTTTAAGTTCTAGAAAAAAATACCCCAAAGAGAATGTGCTTCATCACATCACAGATGGTTTTTGTTTCCATAACCTGCAGCCTGAGACATGGAAGAGAAGTGCATACCGCATCTCCTGGACCAGCTCCTACTAGGAAAAAAAAAAAACAGAAACAAAACAAAACAAAAAGCTCTGCAGGGACACCAGGAAGATGGCCGAGCATCACTTTCAGTGGGTTGATTAACTTTTGCAGTCAGGACTCCCTTCGTTCTATTTTCCTTGGGACTCTTGTGTAACTTTAACAAGCTCATTACGAAGTTGCACCCAGCAGATGTGTTGATGGCTTATAAGACACTATACAAGAAGCTGGGCTGGCGCTTACACTTGTCTTCAGTATGACATCATAAGCGTAACCCCTAGTTTTCTATAAGATAATGTGGCTAGTTCACTTATAGGAATGAGCGGACAGATTTAGAATCACAACTACTGGAAGAAATTTCTTTCTCACCTAACAGGTCCTCAAAGCATGAACTCTGCATTGCAGCCTGTGTAGAGACAGGTGAGGTATCCTGCTTGAACTGTCTTTGCTGACATTTTGCATTAATTATATTGCATGAAGCACCGGGAAATGTTTCTTTTCCAAAAATTGTATCTAAAATGTAACCTGAATCACCTAACTTTTTTGAAGAAAAAAACAATCCTAATTAGCAAAGGGTCATCTTAGTGATGCAGTGGCATTTTGGCCTAACTCATCACCTGGATTCATTCTGTGTCTTTTCAGAGATGCAAAATGACCTTAACATTCCAGATAACCCAAAACTCCATGGAGACACAAGAAAACACTGAAGTGTGACTTTTTCCCGAGGGATAACAAAACAATGTTTACAATTACCTAAAAATGTTCCCTAAAACTCTCTCCTCATAAGTTAGATTTTTAAAATAAATCATGATTGTAGAAGGAGAACTATGGGAAGAGGAAGGGGACCAGGAGAGCAGAGGGGACAAGAGAGGATGATGGGGGATGATGGAGTGCAGAAAAGTCAGACTGCACATACATGTTTGAAAATGTAGTGAGACTTATTATTTTACAATTAATATATGCTAATTTAGGCAACACATAGTTGAAAAACTTGTTGAGACCTACTATGGACATGGACGGGGAGCAAGAACAGAAGAGTGGATATTAAGAAAATGAAATGGGATGAACATATATTTTAAGAATATATGGATATATAATGAAACTCTATTATGTATAATTACTATACACTGAAATAAAACATTCTCTTCAGAAATTTCTTTCCTTCTTTTAGAATTCATTTTTGTATCTTCCAGAAGTATCTCTCTACTTGGTAAAATTAACAATTGCTAAAACAAAGAAAAACAACTTCCTCTTCAGAAATCCCCCTTTATCTCTTCTAAAACCATTTTTATTTTATTATTTTATTTTATTTTATTTTTGTCTGCACAACAGACAAAATTTTGCTGCTTCATTGGTACCTAGATAAAAATCAAGACTCTGGTCATGATACAGATTCAGGAATAGCCACTCACTGACCACTCAGACACCAGACTCAACTCAACAAATGTTTATTGAGTGCTAAACAGGAACTGATTGACCAGGGCCATAATCTGAACTCTCTGTCTGCTCCTAAAGCAGGTTTTTATAAAATAATAATAATTATTATATAACAAAACTGTAACCAGGGGTAGGAAGCAAACCACAACCAGGTAACAACCAGGAAACAAAAAAACAGGTATCCATCTGTAGGGAGCAACAGTACATCGTTTTGACTAGCTAGACAAAGAGTTTCTAACTGACCTTTAATTTGATTGGTTCTGAAGTTCGGGGACAGAGAGACAAAGTAACAAAATATACAAAGTTTGAGAAATGAAACCATAGAGACATAATCAAAATGAACACTTGGAGGCAAAATGGCTTCTGATAGGCTAAAGGCTACAGCAGGTGTTAACAGAGGAGCCATGGTTATGCTAAGAAATAAAGTGGGTGTCAAGAGAGGGGCTATAGAATTTAAGCAGATCACAACAGTCCAGCTATTTATATGACAATGGAAGTGTCTAGTCCACTAATGGATCAAGGCATAGGTGGAGAGAAGCCAGTCATCTCCATGATACTCAAGGTTAAAGTGTTCCTTTCCCTCAGAAAGCTTCAACACTCCAACAAATCCCTACCCACTTCTTTGGGACCTTTGCTTTCTCCGAAGGCCTGGAAACAGCACAGTGTCTGACATCTTGGAGCTACAGAAGTGTCAATCTAGAGTCTTCCTCACTGCTGGGTAAGGAAAGAAATGGGCTCAGCAGGAAGTTTCGGGCTCTTTCACTTGAACCACTAAATAAATAATCAGACCTGGTCAACTGCACTCTCCCCACTGCTATGCAGCTCCTACCAATGCAAAGAGAAGAAAAAAAAGTAAAAGGACAAGGACAGAAAAGGAAGACCTCCCAACTCCTTGGTGAACAGGGAAAGAGAGTCTCAAGAATCCCATTATAGAGGTCCAACTGACTCTAAGAAACACATGATGAGAGGAGAACCTATGTGATGGGATTTGACCTGCAGCCTGCTGGAAACCTCCTCCTGTGTAACTGTGAAATGATCAATTTCCAAAATCTTCTACAAACTTAGATCTAATTATCTCCCCTGATCCCCATATATACAGATAATGACAAAATTGAAAATATCAAAGTATTTCACTTCAGATAATTGTACTTTCCTTTGGTTGTTTATTCATGATAAAAAAATTGATAAAATATTTTGGTCTAAAGAAAACTATATAATGATAGTATAATAACAGAACAATGCATTTTGCAGTGTCATTTTGTAAGATAACTAAACAAATAGAAATTCATTTTATTCTCTACATGGTTGGCTAAAGTTAAAATGCTGCATAAATCTAATCTCCAAGTTTGGAATTTTGTCCAAATTTCTTTAGTATGTCAATTTCTCATTGACTTGTGGCTCTTGCTCTGCTCACACCAGGATACTCTAAATCCCATGTTTCTCAGAAAAATAATGAATCCTTTCAATGGAAGAAATGATCATTGAAGATTTCTAGTATTGACAAAGTATTTTATTATTATGTTTGCTAAAATGTATAAACAGAAAACTAGGCATAAATTTTTTATGCTTATAGTTTACTCTTAGGGCTTTTGTTCTAAGACCAAAACAAGTTTAACAATATATGCACACAAAATTATAACTGCAACAGAATTCAAATTGGCACATAGATGGACTATGAGAGATGATGTTACATTTACACTTCCACTGAAACTAATTAATTGTTTCAGTATAGGTTTGTAAATTCTGGATGCTCTTACTATTCTATGAACACTAATGAGTCAAATGTTTCTAGACTTTTCTGTATTAAAATGATTAGAAGCTCTTCAGTTTTTCAACACTCTGTGATGTAATTTGCCATCTACTTGATATAAATGTGTCATTTATTAAGTCCTTTCTATGTTGCTTTTATGTTCCACATTTAAAATGCTACTTAGTGTTAAAACTTTATTAGGTTCACAGCAATCAGGGCAATATTGTTCCCCATAGGATCTATGGCAGCTCTGGGAGACATTTTTTTTTTTTTTTTTTTTTATTGGATCTGGGAGGAAGAGGAACTGGAAGGTAGCCGGTAGAAGCAACAGATCTTTCTTACACAGCGATTTCTTCCAGATTGAAACCATCGATCCTGGAGGAAGGATGGAGGCTCCTTGAATCAGGAAACTAAAAAAAGAAAAAAAGAAAGACTCAGAAAATTACAAGATTCATGAGACTCCTCCTCTAGGTTAGATATGCAGTGAGGAAATGCTGGGGAGGAAGAAGTTGTACTATGGAACTACCTACAAGTTGGATTGTAGCATTCAGGGGGTATCACTCACATTGGGTTCTGCTTCTCAGTGATGCATCTATCTCTGACTCACCCATCCTATTAGTATCCCTGGCCCCATGGTCCCATGTGACCCCAGTCAAGTCACTGATTCATAAATCTGGCTTTGACTGGGATCATTTCTTTTTTTTTCCGTCCTCAGTGTCCCATCTAGAAGGAATAGATACCTACCATTGTCTCTTCACGAAAAAAAAAAAAAAAAAAGCCAGGCAACTACATCCAAAAATGCAAGGGACAAATCTCTGTAACAGTGAATCACCTAATCCAAAGTACTGGTAGAAGAAAATTAGGAAATCCAGCTAAGGGAAATCCAGTGCTAACCGTCACAGGTCATTTATTACTCGGTTATAAATGGGGCTCTATGTGAGCCAAATGTGCTTTATACTTCTTTCCTTTATGTATTTCAGCTGAACATTTGAAAACACAATTTCAAGAGCATGCCTTTTGAGAAAATGTGAATTTTATATGACATAAAAATTTAAGTTCCAACAACTCTGGTAAGAGTTAACATTTGGAAGATGCTTATTGCTTTATGTGACATTATTCATAAATCTCAGTTCATCGGAGTGCTAAGTTTTGACATTTACTTTTTTAAAGCATGTATACATTTTTATTCTACATTGAATCCTTATCAGAAAAACCTTAGCTTGTCAACTGATCAAATAAAAAACAAAATATATCACTGTATCTATGCTTGAATTTAATGTAAGCTCAGGGTATGCATTCCCATAAAGAGATTATGCCATACAAAAGTTTGTAACCTAGAATTATAGATTAGTCTATAATGATGAAATTATTAAGAATCCTACTACTATCTTCAGTCCATCAGAAAGCAGCATTTTTTAGTGCTTAGCAGAGGCCATGAGTGGTTTCGGGGGAGATAAATAAAAGATGTTAACAAATCATGGGGATATGACTGGAGAGAAAAAATACCTTCTAATGTTCTACAGCAAAGTAGGGCAAATGTGGCTGACAAATTAGTTGCATGTTTAATATATACAGGAGAGGGTGTTTAGGAAAATTTTGATGAAAATAAATGATAATAGTTTAAGATGATATAGATATGTGCTAGATATGCCAATTACTGTGAACTGATCAATGCATAAAGCATGTATTGAAATAGCACATGAACTCATAGACAGGTACAATTACGTAACTATTAAACATTTAAAATAAAAGGTGTCACAAGCACACGTTAAGTGATATAATTTTTATAGAGTTCAATCTCTGGATAGATACAGAGTGTATTTTCCTCCCTGGAAGTAAACGTACTGAATGGGTGTTCCAGTCAGAACCTGGGAAGGAGGCATGTGCCAATAATAAGCAAGCGAAAATACTTTTAGAGCTAAAACATTTTTGCTACAGTAAAAAAAATTCAAGTGTCAAAATAATTATCACTTCAATTTATTTTCAAGATTGTCTGGCCAGCTGCTGCAAATGATAGATGATCCTTCATCTCTGCCCTTGTACAAGAGGGTGGCTGAGAATCAGCAAGTCTTCGCTTGACTGTTGGTTACCTTGATTACCTCTTTATGAATTTAAGAAAGTGTTCATCGTCACCTTCCGTGGTACTCATTTGCAAGGCAGATAGCATCAGTTCTATTATCACTGTGATGGCCAAATGAAGCCATACAAGGGAGGATACATTTCACATTTACTGTGCTCTCAGGGTTTGCTACCATTATTTCTTTACTTGTGCTCTGCTGTGAGGAATAACTAAAAGATTACAGAAACAACAAATGATTATCAGACTTAATTTTAAGATACAGATGGATATTCGAAATATGCAAAATTATTATGCCTAGAGTAAGCCATTTTATGTCTCTATGAATATCAGTTCTGGAAACAGTGTGGTTGTAATCAAACTGTTTTTTAATTAATTCAAACAAATAAATGTTTATGGAGTATCTTTTATGTTCCAGAAAGATGTAGTCTTGTGGGGAAATTCAACATGGACTCTAGAGAAGCTATGTTTTGAGAAAGCTGACAATATAAATAAGTAAGTTGGGAAATAGTGCAAAAAAAAAAAAACCTGCATTATCCTACCACCTCATTCACAGTCTTCTAAAAAACAAAATGTGTGAATAAGCAATCCTTAGTCAAGGACAGTAAAGAAAACGTGATTGTGGCTTCTCTGTGTTTGTGAATAAGGGAATCTCTTTTTGAAGTAAGTTGTGGACTACAGAATTGAGAGAATAATTCCACCCATCTCATGGGGGTGTTTACAGCAATCAGGCAAACCTGCTCTACTTTCCTTGTATGGAAGAATTTCTACTTTAAAAAGCTGGTTTCACACAACTAAGGGCCTTATAGAAGGAAGACACACACACACACACACACACACACACACACAGGGGCAGATAGTTAAGATGGAATTATTATTATTCATACTCCTAATGACTTATTGTTATACTCACACATTGAGGCATCTCTCAGTGTTCACTAGAAAAAAACTTCTTTTTAACAGAGATTAACCCAGAGACACACAACCATCAAGATACAGAGAGAGAGAGTGTGGTATAAGAACAAGAGGTGATAAAAGACTGTGAGAAAACAGTGTTTTCCAGACAGAGCAGAGCAGCTACACATAGGAACTCACAGCACCTGTGCCAGCCTCGCAAGCCCTGAGCAAGCTCAGACCAGAACATATTCCATTGTGGACAGGGGAATTGGGAAGGAGGTTCCATTCCAAGTAGTGGAGCTTCTAGAAATTAATGAAATCTGGGAGAGGGGAAGTTAGTTTTCTGTAAAACTATAGCCCCCGAGAAGCAGATCATATTCCAGCAGAAAGCAACGTATCCAATGATAAGTGGGCAGCACACATAGCACTTGATGAAATTTTTTAAAGACACAAATTGGAGTGGCTGCAGAAAGGAGTTGGATCGATAAGCAATTGAAGGATTGAAATGATCAAAACACATTGTACAAGATTCTTAAAAAAATTAATAAAATGTTTATATAACACTAAGCTGGGTGGGTAGAGAAGAGTGTATTTTGGAAGAGTCAGTGAAGAGAAAGTAAACATGAATAAAGCATGTGTGTAAAACTCAAAATTCTCAAGGAATTAAGAAAAAGAAGCCACATGAACCCCGAGTTGTCCATCTTCTCCATCTGTGTAGGGGACCTAGGTCTAGTCTATGCATGGTCCTTGGTTGGTGCTTTAGTCTCTCAAGCCCCTCTGGGCCCTGGTTAATTGGCTCTATTGGTCTTCTTGTAGAGCTCCTGGAGCCTCCAGTTCCTTCTATCCTTCTTCCCACTTTTCCACAAAACTCTCTATGCTTCGCCCAATGTTTGGTGTGAGTCTCAGCGTAAGTTTCTATCTGCTTCTGGGTAGAGCCTCTCTGAGGACAGCTATGCTAGGCTCCTCTCTGTTAGCATACCAGAATATTGTTAATAGTGTCAGGAGTTGGCTTTCTCCCACAGGGATGGGTCTGAGATTGGGCCAGAAGTTGTTTGGATATTCCCTCAATCTCTGCTCTGTCTTTATCCCTGCCCACTTGGGAGGCAGGGCAAATTTTGGGTTGAAGTTTTTGTGGGTAGGTTGGTGATCCCCTCCTTCCACTAGGAGTCCTGTCTAGTTAGAAGGTGTCCTCTTCAGTCTCGATGACCCATTCTGCTAGGAGTTTCAGCTAGAGTAACCTCACTATCTTCCCAGAAGCCTACCCTGTCTTCGGTCTCCTGCTTGTCATAGATATGCCCCCGCCCACAGATTCTCTTCTCTCTGAATGCCCTCTGTCCTCCTGCCCCTGCTCTGCCCTAGTAAGGGGAACCGGAGCTAACTCTGACATAGACTCTGTTGCCTGCTTTCTGATCACTTTCCCTGGCAGGGCTGCCTTGCCAGGCCGCAGGGGAAGAGGATGCACTCAATCCTGATGGGACTTGATGAGCTGGGGGACGGGGAGGGGGCTCCCCGTTATCGGAGGAATAGGGGAGGAGGGACAGGGGAGAGGGAGAGAGAGTGGGACCCAGAGAAGATAAGGGAAAGGGCTACAATTGGGATGAATAGTGAAGAAGGAAGGAAGGAAGGAAGGAAGGAAGGAAGGAAGGAAGGAAGGAAGGAAGGAAGGAAGGAAGGAAGGGGAAACCAAATGAACAAAACAACTAATATGAGGTTCTCATATTATAGTAGCCCCTCTAGGGAATATTTCTGCCCATAGTAAGGCAAGATATTGCCTTTGTTTCATATTTGTAATAATAATAAAGATGGTGATTATAGAGTTGTGTAATTTTCAAGAGGGAAGTGTAAACGATGTGGCATCGTATCACTGATGCATGATTAATGAAACTCTTTGCTTTATATTTTCTGAACATTTATTTCATTTTGCATAAGAGTGTTTTACTTACATGATCTATGCACTGCTTGTCTGCCTGGTCCCTGAAGAGGACACCATATTCCCATGTATGGAATTACTGTGGTTGTGAGCGGTCATGGAGGTGCTAGAATCCAAACTTGGAAGAGCAGAAGGTGCATTTAACTACTGAGCCAAATCTTCAGGCCTAGGGTCTGTGTTCAGGTGTCACCTGTTTCTATAAGAAACCTTTTCTAAGCATTCAATCTGAAAATAATTATTTGTAACTACTAACAAGCTTACAAAGTAGCTTTCCAAAACAAAAGAGACTAAAAGATAGAATAGGACATCACATTTCTTGTTTTCAAATTATATTATAAAATGAATCAAAAGACTTTGGTTCTAGGAAAAACAAAACTCAATCAAACAAATATATAAAATGACAAGATAAAATGGAGGGTTCTGATATAAACATATATGCATACAGCCAATTAATCTTAGGCAAAAGAGTAAAGAATCAACAATGAATGGTAACGTACATAGTCTATTCCAAAAGCAATGTGCTCATTCACAACCAGACAAATTGGACTGGACAATTATGCAAATTAACCTAAAGACACCACTTAAGACTCAAAACCCATAAAACTACTAAAAGAACACAGAGAACGATCTTCTCGGTATTGGCCTTGGCAATGGTTTCTCAGTTATGACAACAAACCATGGGCTAAAAAAGCACAAAGCATTAGAAAGTAAGACTAAACTTGACTGAAGATATTCTACACAGGGAGACAGAGTAGTATCTGACTGAATAATACAATTCATGAGCTGGGAGAAAATGTTTGCATATCATATCTAATAAGAGGCAAATGTCTGAAAGTGAAACAGGAGCTGTCTTTTTATAGTCAGTGAGGATACTTTTATACTTTTACCCGTGGTAAAAAACTGCAAGTTGCTCACATAGGAAGCAGTGAGAACTGAGGCTGTGGTCAAAAGAAGGGTGTAAGTATTAAAGATCCTATGCCAAGGAGTTCTAGACTATTCTCCACGTGCTTTTATCATCTTCATGTTATCTGGCCCCGGGGTTGAGGTCCTTGATCCACTTGGAGTTGACTATTGTGCAGGTGTATGTACCTATTTGTAGTCTCCTACATGTAGCCATCAGTTTGGGGAGCACCATCTGTTTAAAATGCTATCTTATTTTCTCAGTGTGCGTTTCTCATACCTTTGTCAAAAGTCAGGCGTCCATACGTGTGTGGTCTTATGTGTAGTCTTTGATATGATTTGATTTCACTGATCAATGTGTCTAGTTTTTATGCCATACCATGCTATTTTTATTACGATAGCTCTATGTGCTGCTTACACTTGGAAATGGTGTTATTTTATTATTCAGGATTGTTTTGGATATCCCAAGTGTTCTGTGTTTTCATAGAAGCTGAAAACTGTTCTTTCAGTTTTTGTGAAGAATTGTATTGGATGTTTGATGGAGATTACATTGAATCTACAGATTGCTTTTGGTAGGATGACCATTTTCACTATATTAATGCTTCCTCTCTGTGAGTATGGGGCCTCTTTCTAGCTTTCCTCTTCAATTTATTTCTTCAAAGACTTGAAGTTTTTATCAGACAAGGTCTTTTACTTGCTTGGTTAGAGTTACTCCAAGGCATTTTTTGAGGCTATTGTGAAATGTATAGTTTGTCTTTTGTGTAGGGAAGCCTTAATGTAGCCAGCTTTAAGACACTAAGTTATATGTAAAGATGGCTTTTGTTTGTTTGTTTGTTTGTTTGTTTGTTTGTTTGTTTTGGGGATTCTATGTTTTTTGTTTTTGTTTTTTTTTTTTATTAATCACAGTTTATTCATTTTGTATCCCAGCTGTAGCCCCTTCCCTCGTCCCTTCCCAATCCCACAAAAAGCTTTGCTTAGAGATCTACCTAAGAACATACCACAAGGAGATAAACATAAGGTAACCCAGAAACGTCACAGCTATGTCTTGTGGGCTGTGTAAGCCCTCTGTGGTTTAAAGCTACGAGCTCATCATATAAATCTGAGAACAGACAGAGCTGGTTATAATTAACAGTGATGACACACCCACAAGGTCGCTATTCTGGCCAATTGTCAGAGCAGACAGCCAAATTAATAGCTAATAGAACTGGAATCATGGATAGATAGAGTGTGGTTTTGACCATTCATGACTGGCTGGGCAGTGCCTGAGCAGTGTACAATCTTTAGGAGTGAAAACATGTGTTGAGCATTTGTGCTCTCCCCTGGCCCAGCTCATAAGATCCCAGTCTTTATTCAGTTTCTGCCATGCCTCTAGACAAGAAAGTTTGGCCTCTTTGTCCTTTTTTTCCACCTCTCACCAAGTTTCTTAATTTTCTTAACTTCTTACTCTCCCCAAATTCTCATTTTTTTCTGTACAATTCTTAATATATATTGCTACCATTTTCTGTACCCCCATAGGTGTCCTAATCTTTAATACTTATTGGTATGAGGCAAATAACACTATCCCAGATTGATTGCTGATGACCTTGATGTTCAGTATTTAGATCATGCACAACCAGGGCATAAAGGTACCAATTGCTCTCAAAAACTTATCATTTTAAGGAACTCTTGAAACTCAATAATGAAACACTAAATAGCCCAATCTTTTAAAATTGACACAGAACTTGAATAGATATTCTCTGAAAAAGACATACAAATATGCAAAAAAAAACCATATAAACTATTTCGTCAATAATTATGAAAAGAATAAAATTTAAAATGTCCGTGTGACCACTATACTGGTTATAATGGCTAGTATCAGAAGAAAAGAAGGAAGAGGAGGAAGAGGAACAAGAGTTGCAAAGACGTGAACAGTACTAGACCCAGGATATCATCATTTCTGCATGAGTTCTCTGTTCCCTGGTTCTCCAGAGTCAGGGCAAAGACAGCCGAGTGACATATGTGGGGTACATAGCTGAGGATTTTCCACTTAGAAATCTAATCTATTATCATGTCTAGTAAGCTTCCTTTGCCTGTAGGAAGACAATGCCCCTGTCTGTCAAAGCTGCCTGTTACAGATGAAACAAATATTTGTGTATGATTGAAGCTATGGTCAATTAAATATCTAACTATAAAAGAATGTACTTTGAAAATAAGTATATAAGTCTCAGAAAAGTTATTACTATATATATTTCACAGTATTAATAATTATATATGTATACATATAGTTATACATAGGGGTTAAACGTGAGCTAAGTTATGACTACAATCTATATTCATTGGCATTAACTCATTCACTGGCCCATTTTTTTCTCATTCTATCATTAATTAAAATCCAGATGAAGCTCAAAGACATTTCTTTGTGCATTCCAACATTATTTTGACTTTATTATCAGGGATTCCACACATTCTATACATGGATCTGTGGCTTAGAGTAAATAGTACCATCTTCTCAAGCTCCATCTCATCTTATCACCTCAATGGTAACAGAAATGGCTTTAGCTAATAACATATTTGGAACTGTGTATGTGTGAGAGGAGGGTGTGGAGAGGGAGATGTGGGCAAGAGAGAGGGGGAGAGGGAGGAGAGGGACAGAGATTAAAGCCTTGGAATACTGAACATATTCTTCCTCTCTGCTTGTTAATAAGCAACCTTATTTTGCATACAACACAGTGTAACAAATAATATATTTCTGTCATGTTCAGCTCCACTACATAGGAAATGTCTAGTGTCACACTTTATGGAGCTGAATGAAAAGGTTCTTTTTTCAGAAAACCTAAGTGGATTTCCAATAATTAATTATTTATACTACTCCAGGATTAGAACTTTATTGTCTCTTTCTTTGTGCTTAATGCCCTTAACAGAAACATTAAAATGTTGAGTATTCATTTCAGAGTTTTTTATAATAAGAAATTTAAATTAGTCCTGTCAATATTTATATGAAATCATATTATAATTTCACATTATTTAATATATTAATGAAAATGCTTTGCCCTGAACTAACAAAAGCAGTGTTGAAGTAGATGTCACAGAAATCTATTAAATACCGTAAACATACTGCACAGAGGCTTCAGTAAACCAAGTTGAAAAAATTTAACCCTGCCCTTCAAGAACTGATAGTATATTAGGAGGATGAGAACCTAACAAATATTCATCAAAGTTAATAAAGGAGAAAAATTAAATTACACAAAGAAATAGACATTTGTACAGGACTGTTTTAGCAATTCTGGGTTTTTTGTTTTGCCATATGAAATTGTGAATTGTTCTTTCAAGTTCTATAAAGAATTGTGTTGGTATTTTGATGGGAATTACATTGAATCTGTAGATTGCTTTCTCTTATATCTCAATGAAATGAGAAAAATATCATACCTTGATGATCCAAATAACCAAGATAATTTTAATAGATTGTTATTTTTGAGACAATATTGGAAATTTTTAACTATTTCTATTCCACTAGCTATAGCATCTTATGATTGCAAAGATCTTTAAACCTTGACCTTAGGGCTTTTCTTATGGTTTATAAATTTCCATTCAATAATGGCATAGAATATATGATTAAACACATCCATTCATTGGTCAAAGAAAATGCTAAATCAAAAAAATGCTGACACAAAAATCTTAGAAATCTATACACCCAAAAACTATGAAAATACCAAACCTAAGAATAATAGATGTAGGAGAAGATGTTCAGCTCCAAGGCCCAAAAAATATTCTCAACAAAATTGTAGAAGAAAATTTCCCCAACCTAAGGAAAGAGATGCCTATAAACATACAAAAAGCTTACAGAACACCAAACAGATTGGACCAGGAAAGAAAATCTTCCCACCATATAATAATTAAAACACTAAATGTACAAAACAAAGAATATTAAAAGCTGCAACAGAAAAAGGCTAAAAAACATAAAGGCAGACCTATCAGAATTACACTTGACTTCTAAACAGACATGAAAAATAGTCAGAAGATAGTTAAAGACCTGTATGACAAGAACTTCAAGTCTCTGAAGAAAGAAATTAAAGAAGATAGAAGACAGAAAGATCTCCCATATTCATGGATCAGTAAGATTAGCATAGCAAAAATTGCTGTCTTACCGAAAATAATCTACAGATTCACTGCAATTCCCATCAGAATTCCAGTACAATTCTTTACAGACTTTAAAAGAGCAATTCTCGACTTCATATGGAAAAACATAAAGGCTGGGAAAGCTAAAAGAATCTTGTACTATTAAAAAAAACAAACAAACAAAAACTCCTGGAGATATCACCATCCCCGATTTCAAGCTGAACTCCAAAACAATGGTAATAGAAACTACATGGTGTTCTCATGAAAACAGACAGGTTGAGCAATGGAGTAGAACTGAAGACCCAGAAATAAACCCACACACTTACAAACACTTTATTTTTTACAAAGAATTCAAAACAATACAATGAAAAAAAGAAAGCATCTTCAACAAATGGTCCTGGTAGACCTAGATGTCTTCATGTAAAAGATTGCAAATAGACCTAGTTTTATACCCCACACAAAAGTCAAGTCCAAGTAGATCAAAGATCTCAACATAAAACCAGATACACTAAATCTAAGGGAAGAGAAAGTGGGGAATGGCTTTGACCTCATTGATACAGGAGACAACTTTCTGAACAGAACACCAAGAATCAAGAATCAATAAACAGGAACCCATGAAGCTGAGAAGCTTCTGTAAGTCAAAGGACACTGTCAATAGGACAAAACAGAGGGGTAATATCTAAAACATATAAAGAACTCAAAAAATTAAACACCAACAAACCAAATAATCCAATTAAAAACGGGGGTACAGAATAAACAAAGAATGCTCAATAGAAGAATCTCTAATGGCTGAGAAGCACTTAAAGAAATGTTCTACATCCTTAGTCAACAAGGGAAATGCAAATCAAAATGACCATGAAATTCTACCTCATACCCATCAGAATGGCTAAGATCAAAAGCTCAAATGACATCAAATGTTGACAAGGATGTAAAACAAGAAGAACACTCCTCCATTGCTGGTGGGAGTGCAAACTTGTACAATCATGTGGAAAGCAGTCTGGAGGGTTCTCAGAAAATTGGGAAAAGCTCTGCCTCAAGACCCAGCTATACAACTCCTGAGAATACACCTAAAAGGTGCTCCACCATACCACAAGGACAATTGTTCAACTATGTTCATATAAGCTTTATTCATGAGAGCTAGAAATTGGAAACAACCTAGATGGCTTTTAAACAAAGATTCAGTGAAGAATATCTGGTGTGTTTACACAATGGAATATTACAAAGCTGTTAGGGGGAAATATGATATTATGATATTTTCAGGCAAATAGATGGAACAAGAAATTATCATCCCAAATAAGGTAACCCAGACCCAGACAGAGATGCAGGGTATGGAGTCATAAGTGGATATTAGCCATATAGTATACGATAACCATACTACAACCCACAGACCCAAAGAAGCTAAGTAACACGGCAAGACCTAAGGAGAATACTTGCATCTCACTCAGAAGGGGAAATAAAATAGTCATGGGAGATAAGAGGAGGGTGGAACTAGGTGGGAGAGGGGGTGAGAGGAATGGGGTTAAGATCAGATGTGGGAGGGCAGTGTTGGGGGAAGGGACGAGGGCTGCAAAAGATAGTAAAAATTGGGGGGGGTGCAGCATGCATGTTAGGTATATGCCAGAGGCCTAGAACAAGGAAAGGCTCCAGGGAGTCTATAAGGGTGATCCTAGCTGAGACTTCTAGCACTGGGGGATATAGAGTCTGCAGTCGCCACCTCCTGTAGTCAGGCAGGATTTCCAGTGGAGTGAGAAAGACACAAAGCCTTTGTACTGCCTACAAGATACACAAGGATAAAAATGGAACAGAGATTAAGGGAATAGCCAAACAATGACTGGCCTAACTAGAGACCCATTCCATGGAAGTGAACCAAACCCTGATGCTGTTAATGATACTCTGCTATGCTTGCAGACAGTAACAGCTGATGGAAACAGATGCAGAGACCCACATCCAAACAATAGGCAGACCAAGCAGAAAAGGCCAAGTAACATATAAAGGTAGACCTATCAAAATTACACCAGACTTCTCAACAGAAACTATGAAAGCCAAAAGAGCTTGGGCAGTTGTCACGCAGAGCCAATCCAGACTACTATACCCAACAAAGCTTTCAATCAATATAGATGGAGAAAACAAAATGTTCTGTGACAAAACTAAACTTAAACAATATCTACACAGCAACCCAGGCCTACAGAAGATACTTGAAGGAAAACTACAATCTAATGAAAACAGTTACACCCCCTCAAAAAAAAAAAAAAAAACATAGGATATAGATAACTTCAAAACAAAAAAAAAAAAATTAAAAAAAAAAACAAGCAATGAAACAGTATCACCACCAACTCCACAATAAAAGGAGCTAACATTCACTGGTCACTATTATCTATCAACATCAATGGACTCAACTCTCCAATAAAAATATGCAGACTAACAGAATGGTTATGGAAACAGGATCCAACATTCTACTGCATCTAAGAAACACACCTCTGCAACAAAGATAAACACTACCTCAGAGTAAAGGGCTAGAAAAATCTTTTTCAAGCAAATGGACCCAGAAAACAAGCTGGAGTAGATATCCTAATAGCTAATAAAGTAGACTTTCAACCAAAATTTATCAATAAAGATAAGGAGGGGCACTTCATTCTCATCAAAGGAAAAACCAACTGGGAGGACATCACAATTCTGAACATCTATGTCCCAAATACAAGAGGACCTACATTTGTAAATGAAACATTATTAAAGCTCAAATCACACATTGATCTCAATGCCTTAATAGTTCGAGACTTTAACACCCCACTCTCACCAAGGGACATATCATCTAGACAGAATCTAAATAGGGAAATGAAGACACTCACAGATGTCCTAAATCAAATGGACCTAATAGATGTCTACAGAACTTTTCACCCAAACTCAAGAGTATACCTTTTTTTAGCACCTCATGGAATCTTCTCCAAAATAGGCCATGTAGTTGGTCACAAAGCAAGCCTCAACAGATACAAGAAGATTGAAATAATCTCTTGTATCTTATCTGACCATCATTGACTAAAGCTAGACCTCAACAACAACACATATAGCAAAAATCCCACACATACATGGAAACTGAAAAACTCACTACTCAATGACAGCTGGGTTGAGGAAGAAATAAAGAAAAAATTAAAGAATTCCTAGAATTCAATCAAGATGAAGGCACAACATATCCAAACTTATGGGACACAATGAAAGCAGTACTAAGAAGAAAATTCATAGCACTAAGTGCCTTCAAGAAGAAATTTGACACATCTCATACAAGCGACTTAGTGGCTCACCTAAAAGCCATAGATGGAAAAGAAACAGACACACCCAAGAGAAGTAGGAGGCTGGAAATAATCAAACCCAGGGCTGAAATCAATAAATTTGAAACAAATAAAACAATTCAAAGAATCAATGAAACCAAAAGCTGGTGCCTTAAGAAAATCAACAAGATAGACAAACCCTTAACCAAACTAACTAAAAGGCAGAAAAAAAAAAACTATGCAAATCAGTAAAATCAGAAACAAAAAGAGGGACATAACAGACACTGAGGAAATCCAAACAAGCATTAGGTCTTATTACAAAAGCCTATATGTCACAAAATTTGAAAATCTAAATGAAATGGAAAATTTTTGTGATAGATTCCATTTACCAAAATTAAATCAAGGTCAGGTAGAAAGACTGAATAGGAGCAGTCATCGAAAGTCTCCTTTCCTCTTTAATTACCTCCCCCTGAGGGGGAAGCAGCATTACCAGGCCACAGAAGAAGACAATGCAGCCACTCTTGATGAGACCTAATTGACTAGGATTAGAAGGAAGGAAAAGAAGACCTCTCCTATCAGTGGACTTGGGGAGGGGCATGCATGCAGAGGGTGGAAGAAGGGTGGGATTGGGATGGGAGGGAGGGAACCACAGGGGCGATTCAAAGTGAATAAAGTGTAATTAATAAAGAATTAAAAAAAATTCTCCCTTCCAAAAAAAACCCAGGACCAGATGGTTTCAGAGCAGAATTCTACCAGACCTTCAAAGAAGTGCTAACTCCAATTCTCTTCAAACTATTCCACAAAATAGAAACAAAAGTAACATTACAAAACTTATTTTATGAAGCCACAGTCACCCTGATACCTAAACCAAAGACCTAACCAAAAAAGAGGACTTCAGACCTATCTCTCTAATGAACATTGATGAAAAAATACTCAATAAAATACTTGCAAACCAAATCCAAAAACACATAAAGGATATTCACCATGACCGAGTAGGCTTAATCCCAGGCATGGAAGGGTGGTTCATTATGCAAAAATCCATCAATATAATCCACCATATAAACAAACGGAAGGAGAAAACCCACATGGTCATCTCCTTAGATGCTGAAAAGCATTTGACAAAATCCAACACCCATTCCTGTTTAAAATCTTGGAGAAATCAGGGATACAAGGCACATATCTGACAATATACAGCAACTCCATAGCCAACATCAAACTCAATGGAGTGAAACTTAAATCAATCCCACTGAAATCATGGACAAGGCAAGGCTGTCCACTCTCTCCATCACTCTTCAACATAATACTTGAAGTACTTGCTAGATCAATAAGACAACTACAGGAGATAAAGGGATACAAATCAGAAAGGAAGAAGTCAAAGTATCACTATTTGCAGATAATATGATAGTATACATGAGTGACCCCAAAAATTCAACCAGAGAACTCCTTCAGCTAATAATCACCTTCAGCAAGTTGGCTGAATAAAAAATTAAATCAAAAACAAAACAAAAACAATACAAAACAAACAAACAAACAAAAAACAGTAGCCCTCCAGTATACCAAAGACAAAAGGGCCTAGAAAGAAATTAGGGAAACAACACCCTTCAGAGTAGCCACTAATCACATAAAGTACCTTGGGGTGACTCTAACCAAGCAAGCGAAAGACCGGTTCCAAAAAAAATTCAAGTTTCTGAAGAAAGAAATTGAAGAAGATATCAAAAGATGGAAAGATCTCCCATGCTCATGGATCAGTAGGATTAACATAGTGAAAATGGCCATCCTGCCAAAAGCAATCTACAGATTCAATGCAATTCCCATCAAATGCCAACACAGTACTTTACAGACCTTGAAAGAAAAATTCTCAACTTCATATGGAAAAATAAAAACCCAAAATGATCCTGTACAACAACAGATCATCTGGAGGTATCGCCATCCCGGATCTCAAGCTGTACTACAGAGGAATAGTAATAAAAGTACATGGTACTGACATAGAAACAAAATGGTGGATCAACAGAATCAAATAGAAGACCCAAAAATAAACCCACACACCTACGGATACTTGATTTTTGACGAACAATGGAAAAAAGACAGCATCATCAACAAATGGTGCCAGTCTAACAGTGTGTCTACGTGTAGAAAAAATACAAATAGATCAATATTTATCACCGTGCACAAAACTAAAGCTCAAGTGGATCAAAGACTTCAACATAAAACCAGACACACTAAATCTCTTAGAAGAAAAAGTGGGGAAGAGCTTAGAACTCATTGGAACAGGAGATAACTTCCTGAACAGAATACCAACAGCACAGGCTTTAAAAGCAACAATCAATAAACGGGACCTCATGAAACCAAAAAGTTTCTGTGAAGCAAAGGACACTCTCAGCAGAACAAAACGACAGTGTACAGACAGGGAAAAGATCTTCACCAACCCTATATCTGACAGAGGGCTAATATCCAGAATATATAAATAACTCAAGAAGTTAAAAAGCAACAAATCAAGAAAACTCAAGTGACTACACATGCTGGAGAGGTTGTGGAGAAAGGGGAACCCTCCCTCACTGCTGGTAGGAATATAAACTGGTACAACCACTCTGGAAATCAATCTGGCACTTTCTCAGACAACAAGGAATAGCACTTTCTCAAGATCCAGCTATACATATATCCAAAAGAGGCTCAAGTACACAATAAGGACATTTGCTCAAGCTGGAAACAAACCAGATGCCCCTCAACTGAAGAATGGATACAGAAATTGTGGTACATCTACACAATGGAATATTACTCAGCAATGAAAAACAAGGAAATCATGAAATTTGCAGGTAAATGGTGGGACCTGGAAAGGATCATCCTTAGTGAGCTATCCCAGAAGCAGAAAGACACACACGGTATATACTCACTCATATAGACATATAATATAGAATAAACCTACTAAAATCTGTACATCTAAAGAAACTAATCAAGAGGGAGGACTCTGGCTAAAATGCTCAATCCCCACTTGGAAAGGCAAAGAGGATGGACAACAAGAAAAGAAGAAAACAGGAAATAAGTTAAGAGCCTCCCACAGAGGGCTTCTGAAAGGCTCTACCCTGCAGACTATGAAAGCAGATGTTGAGACTTATGGCCAAACTTTGGGCAGAATGCAGGAAATCTTATGAAAGAAGTGGGAAATAATAGTAAGATCTGGAGAGGACAGGAGGTCCATAAGGAGAGCAACAGAACCAAAAAAATTGAGCACAGGGGTCTTCTCTGGGACTGATACCCCAACCAAAGACTATTCATGGAGATAACCTAGAACCGCTGCACAGATGTAGCCCATGGCAGCATTCTCCAAGTCGGTTTCCTAGTAACGGGAACAGGGACTGTCTCTGACATGAACTCAGTGGCTGGCTCTTTGCTCACCTCCCCCTGAAGGGGGAGCAGCCTTGCCAGGCCACAGAGGGAGACAATGCAACCACTCCTGATGAGACCTGATAGACTAGGGTCAGATGGAAGGGGAGGAGGACCTCCCCTATCAGTGTACTTAGAGAGGGGAATGAGAGGATATGAAGGAGTGGGGGTGGGACTGGGAGAGAATGAAGGAGGAGGCTACAGCTGGGATACAAAGTGAATAAACTGTAATTAACATAAAAAAAATTAAAATTAAAATAAAAAATTCATTTCAGGAAAATTTAAATGGTTTTACAACGTTCAGACAGGTAAGAGAGTAACACCATCCTAATCAGTGGTAGAGACTGAAAAGCAAGTAGGCACAATTTCTATCAAAGTAACTCCCAAGGAAAGCTTGCAAGCATTTCACGCCACCACCTTTTATGATGGATGGAGACTAATTCTACCTGTGGAAAGTTGCTGCAGTGGTTGGGATATAGTTTGTCCCTGTCAATATCCACAGTCAGAATTACTTGCCAGTACAATGTTATTTGCAGCCAGTAGATCCTGAAGAGGCATTGTGTTATGAGAGGCGGGTCCTCCTGAGGAGATTACTAGAGCATCCATGACAGTGTATGATCTAGAGCTAACTAGCTTTCTCAGCTACATTTTTATTCATTTCCCACATGGCTGAACCCCATATCCATCCATGAAAAAAAATCATATATTTCTGAGTCACAATTCTTTCTCCAGTACTCTTATTTCCATTGGGAAATTAAGAGAGCCTTACTAAAGATGATTTATTTGGTAATTTGACTTTGTGTTATAAAACAACTCTAGAAGGCAAGAACAAGCCAGACAGATGTGTGGAGGTCCCCAGGATTAGGGTGTGATGGAGCTGAGATACCAAAAGGTAGAAAGAGTGAAAGCTCATGGTATGGGGATTTGCAGAGCTTGGGGCGAGCAGAGAGGCAGATGAATTCTTGTGCTGGCGGGGAAAACACAGTGAAGAAGCTGATGGCTTCAGGGAAAGACAAGCAAGGGCTCTGTAGCAGAATCTATATTTTAAAAGTTTGGTATCAGAAGCAACAAAGACCTTTAAGTTTAGCAGCTCTAGTGGAGAAGTTTCTAATGTTAAGTGAATGGCTTTCTAATAGGTTTGATCAGGAAAAGAGCCTGCAGCCAGAATCTAGGTATTTGAAAAGGTCTTAAAGATCAGATCACTGATACAGTCAGGGAAGAAGAAAAGAGCTTGTCTTAGCAGCAATCTTTCTTGCCTGCAGAAGAGCGTCCTGAAGGTTAGAATGGTGGTTCTGTAGAAACAGAATGGTGGATCAATGGAACCGAACAGAAGACCCAGAAATAAACCTACACATTTATGGACACCTGATTTTTGTTAGGGTTGCCAAAACCATACAATGGAAAAAAGATAGCATCTTCAACAAATGGTGCTGATCCAACTGGATGTCTACATGTAGAAAAATGCAAATAGATCCATACTTATCAATCTGCACAAAACTGAAATCAAAGTGGATCAAAGACCTCAACATAAAACCAGACACATTAAATTGGTTAGAAGAAAAAGGGGGGAATACCCTAGAATTCACTGGTACAGGAGAAAACTTCCTGAATGGAACACCAAGATCCAGCCATACCACTCCAAAAGAGGCTCAAGTACACAAAAAGGACATTTGCTCAACCATGTTTGTAGCAGCTTTATTTGTAATAGCCAGAAGCTGGAAACAACCCAGATGCCCCTCAACTGAAGAATGGATGCAGAAACTGTGGTAATCTATACAATGGAGTATTACTCAGCAATGAAAAATAAGGAAATCATGAAATTTGCAGGTAAATGGTGGGACCAGGAAAGGATCATCCTGAGTGAGTTGTCCCAGAAGCAAAAAGACACACACAGTATATACTCACTCTTATATATATACAACATAAAATAAACCCACTAAAATCTGTACATCTAAACAAACTAAGCAAAAGAGAGGACCCTAACTAAAAATGCTCAATCCCCATCCTGAAAGGCAAAGAGGATGGACTTCAGAAGAAAAAGAAAACAGGAAACAACCTAGGAACCTGCTACAGAGGACCTCGGAAAGCCAGGAGAAGAAAACAGGAAACAACCTAGGAACCTGCCACAGAGGGCCCCTGAAAGCCTCTGCCGTGCAGACTGTCAAAGCAGATGCTGAGCCTGATGGCCAACTGACAGGCAGAGTGAATGGAATTTTATGTAAGAAGTGGGAAATAGTAAGAGCTGTAGAGGACAGGAACTCCACAAGGAGAGCAACAGAACAAGAAAATTTGAACACAGGGAACTTCCCAGAGACTCATACTCCAACCAAGGACTATCCGTGGAGATAACCTAGAACCCTGACAATGCAGCCACTTCTGATGAGAACTGATAGACTAAGATCAGAAAGAAGGAGAGGAGGACCTCCCCTATCAGTGGACTTGGGGAGGGGCATGCATGCAGAAAGGGGAGGAGGGTGGGACCGGGAGGGGAGGAGGGAGGGGCTTATGGGGGGATACAAAATGAATAAAGTGTAATTAATAAAAGTTTAAAAAAATGGGAAAAAAATGGTGGTGCTACTTCACTCCCTGAAAACCCCTAAACCAAGTTGAAATGTCTCTAATTTAAACCCTTCAGATGGAATGCAGCTTAAGGAATATCTATGTAGTCAGTCAATCTTTATTTTTACAATTGACTAAAAGATCCAAAGATATGTTTTAAGCACAGAAGCATTGAAAACAATGTGCATTGCAAAGCAATACAGAATACCCACTACCAAGAATATTTAAATTTACTAATTATATAAATGTCCTTGAATGAAAAGACTGCTTACCCCTTAATTTTGAACTGCAAGTGTGCCAATAAGATGACTTAGTGTATTTGAAAAGAAGCTGAAAGAAGAACCCATACACACACACCACACACATTTCATGTAAATGCACCATATACGTTGGTTATAAATACATTTTATAAATTAAATAATTTCAACCAAGCAATCAGCAGTAGTAATAACTAGATAAAAGGAATCCAAATATAGCTGTCTGTGCTGAGGTTAAGAAATAGTACTTGCACTCCTCCCAAGTGCAGGGAATCTTATGAAAAAAGGGGGAGATAGAAAGACATGAAAGGGTCTGGAGCTCCACAAGGAGAGCAACAGAACCAAAAAGTCTGGGCCCAGGGGTCTTTTCTGAGACTGATATTCCAACCAAGGACCATTCATAGAGATAACCTAGACCCCTGTACAGATGTAGCCCAGGGCAGCACAGTCTCCAAATGGGCTTCCTAGTAAGGGGAACAGGGACTGTCTCTGACATGAACTCAGTGGCTGGCTTTTTGATCACCTTCCCGTGGGGGGAAGGTGGAATCCTTATCAGGCCACAGGGGAGGACAATGCAGCCAGTCCTGCTGAGACCTGATAGCCTAGGATCAGCTGGAAGGGGAGGAGGACCTCCCCTATCAGTGGACTGGGGAAGGGGCATGGGAGGAGAGAAGGGAAGGAGAAATTGGGAGGGGCTGAGGGTGGGGGGATACAAAATGAATAAATTGTAATAAATAAAAAATATACTTTTGAAAAAGAAATAGGTCTTAAGCATTGGATAACGTTTTGAAGGTTATTCCCCATGAACCGAGACATGATCGTATTTTGTTGAAGATGTTTATTAACACTGGGAAATGGTCAACAATAACATCTGCTTCAAGTCAAAGACTGTGAAAATATGAAACAAAAACTCCCCTATAGAATAGCTCAATGTCTATAGAAGGCACAATGTAAAATGGTGTAAAAAATAAAATGATGTTCGTGACTCAGAAACAGAGAAAGGCTGGACAATGGCTATAGACACCAGAGGCTGAACAGGATGCTCAGGTAAGTTCCCTTGTGCCTTAAAGTGATGATGCTTATCAATAATACACATTTTGAAACATCAATTGCTTTCATCATGAAGAAATGATGAATATTTGAGGTGGTGGGTATGATGATACTCAAACTTGATCATTGAAATTTGTATACATGTATTGAATTGTAAAAATATATAGTGTCAAATATAATTAAGAATTAAAAAAGGATTTTTTAATTATAATGTCAATCCAGGTGATTGTCTGTTGTAATAAAGTGCCCTATTCCTGCTCACTATTATATAGTTGTAGTTTACAAAATTGTGGTATTATATTAATTGTATTGCTTATCCATCAAAAAACTGGCTACTTCGGTTGTTGTGAAATTGTAATATTTTAAATTATGCAAATAGGGTACTATTGACTTGTACTTGTAATTTCCCATTACTTATGCATATTTTGTCTGTGCATTAAAAAATAGTGTGACTTTCCACAACAGGGCTTGAGCTCGTCAGCGTTACATTATAGCCTTCAGATATAGTTAGGAAACATGAGTTTAGGTTTCTGGTGTCTAAGACATTGTAATGAGAAGTAGTGGCTCTAAGAATCACAAAATGTGACATTTACAGATAGTAGCATAATTTCTCTAAGTCTGTTACTTCCTTTGAAATGCCTGCTTTGTGAGCATGCTATAAACAGCCAATGAAATAAAGCCTTAACATAGGGTCTGGCTTTGAAAGTATGTTCAATAAATAGTAGTCCATATTGCTGCTGTTTTATTGAATGTCCATGTAACGTGACAGGGAAAATAGGAGAAAAAGTCCAAGTAACCAGAGTTGAGCATCTAGCAAGCATTTCAGGAATTTGTCCTAGAGAAGTTATTGGGAGCAAGACAATTCTCCTACACGCCTTGCTTGAAAAGCTGTTGTATGGCCATGACTCAAGAAAAAACTCAGACCAAGATCGGAAAGGGGAAACACTAGGCAGGAAGGAGACTACAGTCCTAGTACACATGAATATGTCACGTTTGGGAGGCACTTCAGTGTGTTCAGAGGAGGGCTTCCTCACTTTAGATTTATACGGAAGGTAGAAATAAAACAGAGGGAGATTATCCATAGCAAAACAGGGATCTGAAATGCAGTTAGCAATGAGCAATGAAGAAAGGACTCCCAAACTCAGAATTTTTACAAAGCATGGTGTGTATGCGTGTTAATGAATTAGTTGCTATACACTATCAAATTTTAATTAGTGGGATTTCTCAAGCGGAAGGAGAATTAAAAGTTCCAAAACTAAAATAAGGCCTTCCTTTCTAATCTCTTAAAATTGCATTTAATTCATGCCAGACACAGTCCCTGTTCCCATTACTAGGGAACCCACTTGGACTGGGCTGCCATGGGGTACATCTGTGCAGGGGTTCTAGGTAATCCCCATGAATGGTGCTTGGATGGAGTATCAGTCTCAGAAAAGACCCCTGGGCCCAGATTTTTTGGTTCTGTTGCTCTCCTTGCGGAGCTCCTGTTCTCTCCAGGTCTTTCTATCTCCCCCTTCTTTCATAAGACTCCCTGAACTTTGTCCAAAGTTTGGCTATGAGCCTCAGCATCTGCTTTGATACACTACTGGGTAGTCTTTCAGAGGCCCTCTGTAGTAGGCTCCTGTCTTGTTTCCTGTTTTCTCCCTCTTCTGATGTCCATCCTGTTTGCCTTTCTGATGAGGATTTAGCATCTTACCCAGGGAATTCCTTCTTGCAGAACTCAGTGGGTGGCTCTTTGATCACCTCCCCCTGAGGGTGTGGGGCAGCCTTACCAGGCCACAGAGGAAGACAACGCAGCAGGTCCTGATGAGACCTGATAGGCTAGGGACAGATGGAAAGGGGGGATGACCTTCCCTACCAGTGGAGTTGTGGAGGGGTATGGGAGGAGAAGAGAAAGGAAGGGAGGGGTTGGGAGAGGGCTACAGCTGGGACAGAAGGTGAATAAATTGTAATAAATTAAAATAAATATAGAAAGAAAGAAAAAAGCTGGATGACCAATAAAAAACTTTTTTAAGTTGCATTTAATTCAGATAATATAGCATAACATATAATAAGAATTCCATACATGGCTTTTAAATTTTGGTTATTGATGATGGGAAATAACAATTTATATATAAATTCTCTCCTCAGTATCCCAATATTGTTATCCATTAATTTTACCTTTGTCTACACTTGTGGTCAATAATGAGGGAAACTCAAAACTTGCATTCATCATCTTTTGCTTCTTTTGTCATGGTAAGAACAGAGGAATAGTAAAAATTGGGAATGAAGGAAATGCCAAGTGTTAAAAAGGAGTCACAAAAATGAATAAATATCCTCTAGTAAATATAAGCTGATTGTGTGATGTAGATAACCATTCCTTTAGAAACGCTTCAACAATGAAAACTCACAACCATTGCTCACATAACCTAAAAGGTTCCCATCCCAACTGTACATGTTATAGTCCAAGCTACTATATGTATAGCATGGAGCTGGCTTGTTTCCCTAATGTCCAAGACGCAGGCTGGGTACAGTAGTTCCCTCCAGCATAAAATAATTTAGACGCAGTAGAGAAAAATAGTTGATTGTATAGGTACAGAAAGCAGAATGGCTGGCTCAAGGCCAGTCTCCATGATCCAGTAGCTTTGACCTCAAAGTCCCTTTACCTCTAGGTGCCAGAACTTCTTGTCTATAAATGTTAAGAGGAGTATCTTCCTATGGAGTGCACAAAAATTCCACATGAACCTGTATAAGAGGATCAAGAATATTATAAAGGTCACCAGAAATTAGGTAACAAGTAGCTATCTGGGAATAAAAATGGACTGCTTGCACAGGAAGCAATAGCATCCATATATGATCAGGATTGGGAGGGAAGAAGGCTTCAACCAGAGAGAACAGTTAGGCTTGAAAAACTATGCAGGAGGCAAAAAAAATGAACAAACAAGACTAATGAAGAGGAATAGTTCTGTCTTCCAGCAATGTGAGGAAACAAACCAGGAGCCATGGAAGCTGTGGCTCAAAGCATAAGGCCTTCAAAGTCTACTAAATTTTGTTCAATTAGACTGAAACTTGAAATAGGCACCATTAGGCCTGCCCAAGAATTAGAAATCATTTGCGTAGCACTTTCAAGCTATTTTAGTTATAGGTCACAAAGCTGCAGTAGCCAAATTCACTGAAAGATGAGGGATATATCCTACAGCTACCACCGCGGGTCATTCAAACCCTAAGGTGCACTACAAACTTTGTACACACCATTGAAAGTCTCGGAGACAGTCCTGTAAAAATAACTACGCACATTCCACATGGAACAAACTACAAATCAACAAGTCTAGAGGGGATATCCACCCAAGTACCCCCAAGCAAGCAAGCGGTGGGGGAGGTATGTATTTCAACATCTATGTCCTTGAAATGTCCTTGAATGCCAATGACCTCTTTCTTTAGTGTCACCTTCCTTTCTGCTGTTTGTCTGTGACCTGAACCTCTGACAGTCAATCAACAATGAGGGCTTCAACTGAGAATCGGTAGGCGAGCTTAAGAGGAACACTTGTCTGTATGTATGTTTAAATTCAGGGACTTGGACAAGTATTAGTAATGTGCTGTGACAAGGAATCTGGGTAAATCAAACCTGCTGCTCCTTAGAATAACTAATGAGCCTTAGAGGAAAGAACGAATTTGATGCAAAAGATAATGGAGCTAGCTTAAAGATTTTGTTTGTTGAGCCCTTGGGACATTTGTTGGGGAAAATTCAGTTGTCAAGTAGATACGGAGTTTAGAGTTTAGTAGAGACAATGTCTTGTAACACGATTTATGTAATACCAATCATTAGATGCTAGCAGCAAATACAGAAAGAAATATACATATGAAAAACACGTTCTTTTTTCAAAGTAAGAAAAACAGAAAGGAGATTTTTACTAAAAGATAATGGAATATATTTTCAGTCTGTAAAAAAACAGAAATTGTTTTAATAGTTTCTCCAAAGTGACAAACTACTGAATGTCATAGTATGTTAATGGCAGACATCTTTCAGGTTTTTTTAAATAATATTTTTTTATTAATTACACTTTATTCACTTTGTATCCCCCCATAAGCCCCTCCCATTTCCCCTCCCACTTCCCCTCCCACTTCCCCTCCCAACCCCACCCTCCCATCCCCTTCTTCACACATGCCCCTCCCCAAGTCCACTGATAGGGGAGGTCCTCCTCTCCTTCCTTCTGATCTTAGTCTATCAGATCTCATCAGGAGTGGCTGCATTGTCATCTTCTGTGGCCTGGTAAGGCTGCTCCCGCCTCCGGGGGAGGTGATCAAAGAGCAGGCCAATCAGATTATTTCAGAGGCAGTCCCTCTTCCCATTACTATGGAACCCACTTGGACACTAAACTTCCATGAGCTACATCTGTGCAGGGGTTCTAGGTTATCTCCATGCATGGTACTTGGTTGGAGTATGAGTCTCTGGGAAGACCCCTGTGTTCAAATTTCTGGTTCTGTTGCTCTCCTTGTGGAGTTCCTGTCCTCTCCAGATCTTACTATTTCCCACTTCTTTTTTTTTTTTTTTTTGCAACCAGAACTAAGTTTTTATTTAAAATCTTAACATAAAGCCTTGCCTAAATCAGTTTCTTTTATTTCTTTTTTTTTTTTTCTTTTTTTATAAGCCCCTGCCTCCTCCCCTCCTGGTCCTACCCTCCTCCCCTTTCTGCATGCATGCCCCTCCCCAAGTCCACTGATAGGGGAGGTTCTCCTCTCCTTCTTTCTGATCTTAGACAGGAACTCCACAAGGAGAGCAACAGAACAAGAAAATTTGAACACAGGGAACTTCCCAGAGACTCATACTCCAACCAAGGACTATCCGTGGAGATAACCTAGAACCCTGACAATGCAGCCACTTCTGATGAGTATTTCCTACTTCTTACATAAGATTCCATGTACTCTGCCCAACAGTTGGCCATAAGTCTCAGTGTCTGCTTTGATAGTCTGCAGGGCAGAGCCTTTCAGAGGCCCTCCATGTCGGGTTTCTAGCTTGTTTCCTGTTTTCTTCTTCTTCTGATGTCTTTCCTCTTTGCCTTTCCAGGTGGGGATCGAGTATTTTAGTCAGGGTCCTCTCTCTTGATTAGTTTCTTTAGATGTACAGATTTTAGTAGGTTTATCCTATATTACATGACTATATGAGTGAGTGTATATCGTGTGTGTCTTTCTGCTTCTGGGATAGCTCACTCAGGATGATCCTTTCTAGGTCCCAGCATTTACCTGCAAACTTCATGATTTCCTTATTTTTCATTGCTGATTAATATTCCATTTTGTAGATATACCACAATTTCTGCATCCATTCTTCAGTTGAGGAGCATCTGGTTTCTTTCCAGCTTCTGGCTATTACAAACCCACATAGTTATGGACACCTGATCTTTGACAAAAATGCCAAAACCATACAATGGAAAAAAGATAACATCTTCAACAAATGGTGCTGGTCTAACTGGATGTCTACATATATAAAAATGCAAATAGATCCATACTTATCACCTTGCACAAAACTAAAGTCCAAGTGGATCAAAGACCTCAACACAAAACCAGACACATTAAATCAGTTAGAAGAAAAAGTGGGGAAGACCCTAGAACTCATTTGGTACAGGAGACAACTTCCTGAACAGAACAGCAACAGCACAGGCTCTAAGAGCAACAATCAATAAATGGGACCTCATGAAACTGAAAAGCTTCTGTAAAGCAAAGGACACCATCATCAAAACAAAACGCCTGCCTACAGATTGGGAAAGAATCTTCACCAACCCTTTTTCTGACAGAGGGCTAATACCCAGAATATATAAAGAAATAAAGAAGCTGAAAAGCAGCAAACCAAGTAATCCAATTAAAAAATGGGGAACAGAGCCAAACAGAGAATTCTCTGTAGAGGAATACAGAATGGCAGAGAAACACTTAAAGAAATGCTCAAAGTCCTTAGTCATCAGGGAAATGCAAATCAAAATGACCCTGAGATTTCACCTTATACCCATCAGAATGGCCAAGATGAAAAACTCAAGTGACAACACATGCTGGAGAGGCTGTGGAGAAAGGGGAACCCTCCTCCACTGCTGGTGGGAATGTAAACTTGTACAACCACTCTGGAAATCAATCTGGCGCTTTCTCAGACAACTAGGAATAGTGCTTCCTCAAGATCCAGCCATACCACTCCTAGGCACATATCCAAAAGAAGCTCAAGTACACAATAAGGACATTTGCTCAACCATGTTTGTAACAGCTTTATTTTTAAATACTATTTTTTGAGAATTTCATACAAGGTTTTTTCATCATATTCATTCCCCTCCCCCCAACTCTTCCCTTTTCATCTTCATCTCTCTGCTCACCTGATTTTGAGTTTCCTTTTTTTTTATTTCCACCATAAGTCCAGTCTGTGGACCCAACTATTCTTGGTAGAGGGTACTACCCTGGAGTGTGGTCAACCTACCAGGGGCCATGCCATTAAAGAGGCACTCACCCTTTCCCAGCACAATCAAATTTTAATAGCTCCCAGGCTAGTGATGGGATTAGGTATCCACCCTTGCCCCATGCTGGGATTCTCTTTGGCTCAGGCTTTCGCAAGTCTCACACTTGTTGTCACAATCTCTGTCACTTCATATGTGCAATCGCCCTGCAATGTCCAGAACTACTGTCTCCTTGACTCTGTTTTGAGCATCCAATTGCATTTAAAGCATGCACAGCATTATCTTCCAATTTATCATTTTGTTTTCTCTCTGTAAGAAAAAGGTGAAAAGCAATATTCTCATAAAGAATTCTTCAGACAAAATTAAATCTCTGAAAGTTACTGATAAAGCTGGAATAGACTCAGCTTTTGTGGGTCACACTCCAAAACTCTATTTAGTAGAGTGACTACAGCTGTTGACACAATGCACATCTGTTCCTCCTTGGGACTAAAACGCAGCCAAAATGTTTACACTGTTGTATTAATAGCATAAAAATATAATTACTATTTAATTCACTACTAAATTGGAGTTGGAATTGGTTTCTTGGCAAGTTTTTTATTTCATTAATAATGTATTGAAATTCTTCCTTTTCCTCCATCTTCATCCAAACATGTCATCCTATAATGACAAAATTCAAAATACCATTTTACACGATCAGTGTAAAGCAAATCAAAGTATAATTGATCTTCTTTCCATATAAGGGCAATAATGCTATCATTAAGCATCTGACTTCAAAAGCATTATCCTTATGGAAATCTTTTTTTTAAGCATAAATTTTGTTTGAATAGAAAATCAACTTTACAAATGAATACTCTGAAAATTATGAGATAAATACATCTCATACTTGTGTTTAAATTGCATCAAATTTTGGCTTCTTAAGCTTTGCATTACATTATTGTTGCTTCCTTGGCAATCATATTCTCACATCCAGTTTATAAAAAGCATTTCTAACTTCTAATAAAAAACAATAGATGCTGTGATTTGTTTTTGCTCATTGATACCTCTTCAGGAGCAATGAATAGATGAAACGTGCATATGAACAAAAGCTTGGCTGTGACACTAACTAAAACATTCTAATTCTTAGATTTTGGTTTTATCAAGTATAAAAATGAACCATTTCTCAAAATTACTTAGAAGTCTATTCCATTTCAAATATTTTAATATGAAGTGGGAATCATTATATAAATATTAAAATATGCTGTAGGTTCAGTAAAAAGTAAGCCAAGAAAAAAACCACACAACTCTTTAAAAGAGTTTTACTTGAGAGAGGTAGGTAGCACCAGGACATAGGCAGTCATACTGGAGCCCTACCATCTGACAGCCTGCAGAAGAACAAACGTGGGAAGGAGAGAATCCAAGACAAGTGGCCCAGCTCGGGTACCAGGAGGCACAAAGGCAGGAAAGCACTAGAGAAAAGTTGTCTTTGGGGATGGGCATCAGGGGACTGGCTTGCAGCTGTGATGGGGAGAGAAGAGCTGCAGATCACAGCACATGTTACCTGTCAACTCTCTTGATTAGTGGTTCTCACTCAACCTTCCCAATGCTCTGACCTTTTAATAGTTTCTCATGTTGTGGGGACTGCCAACCATAAAATTACTTTCATCACTACTTCATAACTGTAATTTTGCTGCCACTACAAATAGTAATGTAAATATCTGTGGGTTTCCGTGGTATTAGGCAACCTCTGTGAAAGGTCATTTGACCCCACAAGGGGCCCCAACCCCAGGTGGAGAACCACTGCTCTAAAGGAAGCTTACTAAGCGTGGGGCATGGCTTGATCTCTCCAGAGCCACAATAACTGTTTATATTAAAGTGACATTGGGAGGGTGTGAGGCCTAAAAGGAGTATAAAGATGTTTGAGGACTAAGGGAAGGGAAGAGAAGGGGGAAGAGCGGGGGGAGACAGGGAGGAGAGAAGGGAGTTATGATCGAGATGTAAAGTGAATAAATAAATAAATAAATGAATAAATAAATAGATAGATAGATAAATAAATAAATAAATAAATAAATAAATAAATAAATAAATAAATAAATAAATAAAAGAAGGAGTTGTTTCTTCCAAAAGGGGGGAAAAAGCTGTATGAGAAAAGATTGGACCCAATTTTCAGGATCAACTCAGGACCACAACCAAGCCACCATATTGGTAAGGCAACATTCATAGGCTACTGAGAACATGGCTGGATTCAATGTCTTGACTCACCAAGAAAGTTGGCTGCCCTCATACTTCTCTGAAATGGATATTTTTTTCTTTCTCTCTCTCTTTCTTTCTTTCTTTCTTTCTTTCTTTCTTTCTTTCCTTCCTTCCTTCCTTCCTTCCTTCCTTCCTTCCTTCCTTCCTTCCTTCCTTCTTTCTTTCTTTCTTTCTTTCTTTCTTTCTTTCTTTCTTTCTTTCGTCCAATGATAAAGCCTGTAACAGAATAAGTATTCAGAAATCCAGGGGCATTTTAAAACAGAACTTCCTCGCTAGAAAATGTACAGAGCAATTTTCCTTTTCCGGAGCCTAGGACAGCTGAAGGATTGCTGTGGCGTTCTTTCCACGTGCACAGTTTTGATTCTCACCATTTCAAGGGAAGCCCCACCATTTCAGTTCAAAGTCTCACTGCATCTCCCATGAGAGCGTAGCTCTGTTCATCAGGCTTTCTTTTCAAGGTCACTGACACAGGCCATTGAAACACTTGGGAGATAATTCTGTATTTGATTTAAGAGACAGAAGTTGTACTAAAATGCACACGTTGAGAGGTACTAAAGAACTTGAATTAGATGATGCCCGGGGCACCGAGACATTAAAGTTTTAATATTAAAAGTCTGCTTACGACTTTGCTCTGATGAATTCTTGTCACTCACACGCCACAAAAGAGCCATATGGAAAACCATGCCGGGGCAGAGGCGATAGGTAATTAACAGTGCTTCCCTTAAAATCTTTATCATACAAACCAGAACCTCTGTCTCGCAGTGACATTAACTTACTTAAAATGAATAATACATGGCAAAGAATGAGTCCCTGAAGTTCAGAAAGGGGATTTGACTGTTTTAATACTTTGCATAGACACAGTAAGGGCAAGTCTCATTAAAGTGTCATAGACCGATGAGGCACAGAACACTTACAAGTCCTTCCCAAAAGACAAAGAACATTAATAATGTTACCCCACACACGCACATGCCCTCACACATACATGCACACACTAAAGGAAGCAATTACAACATAGAACAATTGTCACCAAATGTTCCTGCAAGGGACCTAATTAAAGTGCAGAGAGATTATTTTATTTCATACCCTTTAAAATGACACCAAGTTCATAACAAGTTTATGAGAAGCCAAGGACAGATGAGTTTATTTTTCTCTAACTTGATTTCACTGAATTATTAAACAGACAACATGTTCACTTCATCATTACATACCGCGCACACTGACTCAGAAGCACTACAATGTGTTATCTTAAAGGCTAAAATCAATGACTAGTCCTTCTTACCCCTGGATAAGCTGTTGTATTATTTCCTTTGAGCACTGTTTTGGAAATTTTAATTATATCTTGGGCAGTTTCGAAGGCCTCTGTAATGAGAGTTCCACAAGGCCCACTTAGGTGTTTTACCGTATCTAAGCAGCTGACAGCAAAAATGTTTGTCACTGGGAATTTGAACCATTATTCAGTATACAAAACTGCTCTCATCTTGGAAGTAACAATTTGTCGGAACTTTATTTTTACATAATAATATTACTTAGTATTTCAAATAATATTTGAACAAAAAAAAGATACACCTACACAAAAAGTTGTAAGAATAAGGGGCTGGAGAAATAGTTGTCACAGTGTCCACCTTAGGTAGCTCACAACCACCTCTAGCTCCAGAACTGCAGGCATTAATGGTAAGCTCAGAAGAAATGAACACATTGCATTCTCTTAACCTGGAAAAAAAAAATACGTGAGACATGAGAGAATAGAGGAGGATCCCAGAAACAGTCATGCACGAAGAAGAGCTTCTTAACATTGCCCAGCAACCGCGGTAATAGCCATTGGTCCCTCATCGTGAGAAACTCATTCTAATGTCTACTTAGATTAACTGTCACTCAGTTTAAAGGACAAAATAGAAAAGAATGGCTGTAATCACCCGGTATCAAGCTTCTTACTATTTAGGTGTGAAAACATTACAAACATCCATAGGTAACTCAAACACCAACCTCTTAGCGTAAACCTGAGATAAATCAGAAGCACGTGTGAAAGCATGTTTCTCCACTTCAAACGCATACTGTTTTAGTGGAGACACTAAAACACGCTAATGGTCAGACATCTGGACATTCATCTCTGACTCATATGGCTAAGTCTGGTGCAACTAGTTCATTTATTTTAACATAAATCTAAAAGAGGTGCAAAACTGGCTTTCTTCAACCTAAGCAACATTTGGGGGTTAAGCAACTTCAGGGGTTTTCTCATATGTATTTAGCAGAGTAGGTGGGTGGAGGTATACGTGTGTGTGTGTGTGTGGGTGTGGGTGTGGGTGTGGGTGTGGGTGTGTGTGTAAGACAGAGGACAACTTATGGAAATCAGACTCTGCCTTTCCACCAGGTGGGTTTCAGGGATTGAGCTCAGGTCCTCAGGTTTGATGCCAAGTGCCTTTGCCTAGTGAGCCATCTCCCCAGCCTGATTCCAATTTCAGTACTAAATTTGATCATTAAAATGCCTCGATGGTCTCACTCATAGAAGCTAGGTTGTATAGCTAACTGTACCAGTACTGAAATCTCTCTCTCTCTCTCTCTCTCTCTCTCTCTCTCTCTCTCTCTCTCTCCAGATGGCAGAACTTCACACAAAAGACTCAACTTTATTTTTAGGCTGTATGAGGTTAATGAGTAATTGTTTTTACTTTTATTTTTGAGATTTTAATAACAACATATCTCCCTTCTATTCCTCTTTTCAAACCCTCTCAAGTACCCTTCCGTGTTCTCTTTTAACTTCATAGCCTTTTTTCATTAATTGTTACAGCATGACTGCCCTAATATGAGCCAAACACAGACAACAAAGTTAGACATGCCAAAATGGATGAGGAAAAGCCAATGAGGCCTCAATCCTACACAACAAACTATAGGAAACTGAGAAATTCTGAGAGCAGGAGGAGTAGTCTCCCCGGAGAAGAGCACACCAAGTGGTTATCCAATAACCAACGGTCACTTCTGACAACCTACATACAAATAACATTATATGGACCAAGCAGGTTATAATATACGTTAAATATATGTATATGTTTAGGAATATATACATATATACATATATGCATGAGGATAATAAAACCTCAATATCAGGAAAATCCAGTTTTCCCAAGTACCAAACAAGCACTTAATCTATAGACATGCTTCTCAAGCTTCAGCGGCTACAATTCTCCGGAGTAAGAGGGAATGATGTAAGTTCTGCCCTGGTGGTGTTTGGGGAATCTTTTGAGAAGTGATTATGTAAAAAGTAGGGTCCCAAGTCTGGGTGATTTCTACAAAATCAACCTGTTTATATAGGTAGCATGATTGCTTAGACTGAAAGTTACTGAACCCTGGTCTGAGGAGAAACGTGGTAACTGAGCTAGGGCTGATTCTCAGAGAATCATGTCTCAGGATTTGTGCCCTCTTTCCTTTTAGTGTCACACATGTACCAGAACACGCATAGATAATTCCATGCATTAAATTATTAACATCATTGACACAAAACTCTTGATGTGAGCCTGTATAGGTAAGAGAAGTTGATGCTTGTTCAATGAAGTACAGAAGGCATGGCCCAGAGAATTTAAAATGGGAAAATGTGGCCATAATAGTCAAGACATTCTAAGACCTTTAAAAAACATTTTGAATATTGGGAAGATGGAAGCCTATCAAAGACTTTGCCAACAAATAATGTTAGTGTCAATTATCTTTACAGAATATATACAAATTATTGACAAGAAAAATAGAAACCTTAAATTATTCTATTATCTACAAAATAATTGTTATTCTATCTCTATCTCTATAGACTAAATTAATATTCAATTAAATATTCCTTAACAAAGAAAATTCAGAAATAAAAGAGATTACTACTAAATTTTGACAAAACATTTTAGGAGAAATTAAACATGTTATCTTCATTTCTTTTCCTATTTCTGTGATAAAAAATACACTAAAAAAATAATTTAAGGGAGGAAGTGATTGTTTTGGCTCACAGTTCCAGGGTTGTCTCTATTGAGGTGGGAGAATCATGGTGACAGAGCTGGCCACAGAAGCAGAAGCTGAAGAAGCAGGGAGCAATGCATACATGTGCTCAAATGTCTCTTATTAATGCATCCAGGATCCAAGCCCAAGCATGGTACTTGCACTTTTAGCATGGATGTTCTCATCCCAATTGACCTAATCAAGACAAGCAATCATAGGCATGCCCTGAGCCTGGCCAGACTGCAAATAATGGACTTTTCCCTCAGTAGTCATATTCACTGTGAATCATGAACTCTATCCTTAAGGTAAAGGAAGAAAGGATGTAGCAATTCTTATCCTTTGTCCCGTACTATAATATGTAGTATCATATATACACATATATGGATCATACATATGTAATAGGTAGATACTATAATATGTAATATCACAGAGTCACCTGTACCTGATAATTTCCAGGAGTATCAGTTTACTGACATATAAGATTATAAGGAGTATAATGTTGAAAAGAAAGTAATTGAGGTTATTTTGTTGGCTGGGTAATGTACACAGACACTGAATGGGAAGAGGGACTGCCTCTGACATAATCTGATTGGCCTGCTTGTTGATCACCTCCCCCTGAAGGGGGAGCAGCCTTACCAGACCACAGTAGAGGACAATGCAGCCACTTTTGATGAGAACTGATAAACTAAGATCAGAAAGGAGAGGAGAACCTCCCCTATCAGTGGACTTGGGGAGGGGCATGCATGCAGAAAGGGGAGGGAGGGTGGGATCGGGAGGGGAGGAGGAAGGGACTTATTAAAGTGTAATAAGGGACTAATAAAGTGTAATTAATAAAAAATTTAAAAAAAAAAAAAGTGACTGACCCAGGGCCAAAGCCTTCACTGAATTTGGAACACAATCTAGAAGCCTAGGATATAGGCTAGAGAGAGTAGGACCTTTCCTAGTGTTGCTTCGTTTAGTTCCATTCTCGTTTTAATTTCGATATTTTAGGACAGCACCTCACTATGCAGCCCAGTTTCAGACTGGTCTGAAACTGAACCTCATTGTGTACGATAAACTGAACTTGAACTTGCAGCAACGTCCTAGCTCAGCCTCTTGAATGCTGTGATCACAGACATGAGCCGCCAGGTATAGCTGAATAATTTTAAAACAGGCCAGGAGAACCACAGTATAAAGTTAATAGACCTCGACACTATGGAGATAGCTGAGTCAGCAAAGTTCTTGCCATACAAACATGCGAACCTGAGTTTAAAACTTAATCCCCATGTGAAGTCTGAACATCATGACACCTACTCATGAACACAGTACTGGGAATCAGAGTCAGTTGGACCTCTGGGTTTACTAGCCAGCCAATATGAGCTTCAGGCAAATAAGAGCCTTTCTCAAAAACGAAGTGGGTGGCTCTTAAGGAACAAAATACAAGGCTGTCCTCTGACCTACATATACATGCACACACACACAGAGGGAGAGAGAGGGCCAGAGATAGGTAGAGAGACAGAGAAAGATACACAGAGAGACAGCAAGAGGGGCAGAGAGACAGGGAGAGACAGAGTGCGTGTGTTGGTATGCCTCTGGTCTTATCCTTTCGGGTCATAAAGCATAGGTGGTAATGGTGAGTAGAAGGCTCTCAGCAATGCTGGCCAGACAAAGTATGGTACACAGATATGGAAGTAAATGATAATGTTGTCACTTGCTAGTTTGTGGTTATTGGCAAGGTGTGCGGCCATATGATGTCCTCACTTCAGAGCCGGGAATAATTCCATTTCCAAACAACAAAGTCTGGTGAACACCAAACAAACTAACATTAAAATATTGTTAAATTCATACCAGGTTCTCAAAAACATAAATCATCCTCTACTCCATCTGTAGCAGGAGTTGTTTTGATTTATCTATCTGTTTGAGAGTTCATAGCCGACATAGAAAAAAACTGCAGACTGGTAATGCATTAAATAACTTTCAGCCAAGAAGGTTCATGTTAGACTTGATTTATTATGAATGAGGAAATTGCAGGGTCTAAATTAGCCTGTTTCTCTCAGTACCCTCTATCAGGCATGAGGCTTGTGAGAGAGCTGTGAGTCCTTCTGCCACGTGTAAAGAATAAGCAAATATCTTCCCAGGGTGCCACTTTGCTAAGACCCTGCCATATGTCCATGAGGCACTCAAGCATTTAAGGCACATGTCATTTTATGTCTCCACTTGACAAGCACAACATAAAGCAAGAACGAGCTTGCACTTTGCTCACACGTCTAATTCCCATTACTGCTAATTACACACGTGCAGAGGGAAGACCGCAGCTTAGTTTTGAGAGATAGAGTATGAAAGTATCATTTACTTCCATCAAAGCGCACAATCCCTTACAATTGCTAGTGAATAGACATCTGCAGATATTTTACTTTTTGGGCCTTAGTTCCGACTCACTTGTATCCACACACCCTGTTTGAACTTTCAGAAGATAAAATCTTTTTTCCTGTGTTGCCCTACAAGATTTAGAAGCAATTCGTCTTCTTTGAGAACCCGCAGCATGCTACTTTCTGAATAACAAAGTAGGAAAATTTTCTGAAGGCTGCGATGAATTAGAAAAGGAATGGAATACATAACAATAAGGCCATTTCTACTTTATTTATCTTTGTGTTTGAGTTATCACATAGGAAAGCATGCTGTTTTAGAAGGAAGAAGTTGGATCTCACAACCGGTTTCAGGTATTTTCTATGTTCTTGCTGATTATATAAGGAAATGCTTATACTAAGCTATGAGCAAAGCACAGACCATTCTCATATGCACTGTAGAAGTGCATCTCTCAATGTGGTTTATCCCAGAATATTAATCATGAAAATAAAAGTTAAAATCTAGCCAGTTTTTTGTTTTCTTTTTTTTTCCATTTTCATGATGGGTTATGTATTTTAGGATATTTAAGATTTGCAGGCTAAAAGGAAGCACATTACTGCATTAAGACAAGAAACTGCTGTGGACAGTGCGGTAGAGGTTTACATTGACGCAATAAACCAAACTAGGCACGTATTTTCCCGAGATTTGCCCATATTTTAGAAGAATATATTTTTGTAGAATGTTCAATATTAAAAGAAAATTCTTTCCACACCTCAGTAAAGACAGCAAAATAAACTAAAACCCACTGCTAAGAGATACACAGTTGACTTCTACATTATTTTTGTCTCTAATCTAGAAAATACATAGTTTTATTTTTGTCCAGGTCCCTGTTCAACTCAATATCTGAAGATTTCTTGATGCTAAATACCTTTTCTCTCATGATAATTTCACAAGTTTCTAATCTAGGGACTTCAGAGTTTGAGGTTCTCCACTTTTAAATTTATCATCGTAAGGGCTTGAGGCATTTTTTATGGAAATGAAATGCTATGTCTGCCAAATGTTTGCTGTAAAGTAAATTTTTATAAAGGAGTGCTCTCTTTCTGGTGAAGCACAGCCATTACACTCACATGGAAGGTAAATTAATGCGTACAGGAGAGCATGTAGACACAGGAATACATTCATGCAGGGCAACGTATTTTCAAGTTAAACACCATTCATCTGCATTACCTTCAAAGTGGAAGCATAACAAAGAAAAACATAGGCCTTATTTAGCGGGCTAACACTTTTTGGTCGCTGTTAGTCTATGGTTGCAAAACTCTCCTGTGTAAAGCAGGTTTGTTCCAAATATGACCCTGACTCCCAGACCTCAGTTAATTGTGGTGGTTATATTGCTGTTATGTACACTTCAGAAGATGCACTCTAAGTGCCTGGGAGAGCAGCTCCGACAGTTTGACCCTCCAGCATGCCCTGCCCAAAAAGATTCTAAAAGCTAGTCAGGTGAAGTCCGGAGTAATTTTATCATTGTAGAGGATACAGAAAATACCACTAAAATGAGGATATACAACTCCCCTTCAATTTCAAACTACTTACCTTTCACATCTGCAAAGGGTCAGAAATCAAGTGTATTTTTAAGCTGTTTTGGGACTGGCCTAGAATCTTGACCTCCAGTTGTTTCCATCCCATAACTGAGAATCAATTTGTGGAGAAACTTCTACAATTGGAGATGTAGCACTGATGATGATTGAGCAAAATGGCTGGTTCTGTATATCAGGGAGTGAACAGAATAAGGCTTTCAATAATAAACAATAAAAATACATTTTATTGGAGCATTTATCAGAGCGTTCTTCATGAGTTAAGCAAATACAACACAATTCTTAAATGGCCTGGAGTTGCTTCATCCAGCTGTTTAGTTCTATGAGATATTAACAGTTTATCTGTATTCTTTTTAAATGAATTAGATAAATATGTAGAAACTGCTTAAGAGGAAAATCAAGCTTTGGACACAGAAGAATCAAACAGCTGTAAATGTCGGTGTTGGTAAGGATGCCTTGTAAAAGGGATTGTTAAGTGACTCGGCTCCAAGCAACTCTCTTTCTCCTTAGACAGAGCCAGCTCCAGGGTCTCTTTCCTGAAGGCAGCCAGTAAGCTGCTGGCCAGGGAGCAGCAACAGCATCTTTGAAAGGCTTTTTTTTTTCTGCAAATTTTTCTTCTCTCTCCTCAACAATCCTAGAATGTCAGGATTCTGAGAAAGAAGAAAACTGGATTAAAATAAAGATTATTTTAATGTGATTTCTACACATGCCTACCATCTATTTAAATAATCCTACTTACTAGGAAAAACGGTATTTTACCTGCACTTCTAATAAATGAAACTTGGCCCCAAATTTTGCTTGTTACTATCAGCTATTTAGTGCATGGTTTCCTTTAAAAGTAAGCATTTACTACCTGGAGTTTATAAACTACATTTATTTGACTATAGATAAAATATGTTCAAATTCATAACTGTTTCTTCTACCCTTACATAAGAGCCTAGCTCTCCTTCTATTACCACAGAACTGCTTCTTCAGATTCCTCTGAGACACAGCAGCACCCTCTGCTGAGACTTCTCTGATTCTGCCCTGTACAACATCATTCACATTCACGATAGAGTCATCTGCACATGCTCTCATTCTGGTTGTAGCTTCTGTTCAAGCAGTCGCGTTGATTCACAAAGCCAGAAGGTACAAGTTCAAGGACTTTGGACAGTATTCAAAGAAGACATCCATGTCTACCCTCTGCTTTGACCTTGGCTTATCCCGTACTTTTTACCAACAGTTCTAGTCAGATTTCATGCTCCCCCGAGAGAAATTACATTGCCCCCTTTGACAATTCTGCAAGCCCACCCTTCCTTTGCCAGTGCTTGCTGTATCCGCTGCTTCTTCAAAGTCAGTGCCCTCAATATGTAGTAAAACAGTCACTCATTAATTCTTCCTTCCCTCCTTCTCTGCTCACATTCCATCTCCCGGGGAATGTTTTTGTCAAAAGTTCAAAATACTAAGTTTTATACTGTTTTATTTTCCTTGTGTCTCCAGCACAGTGTTACAGCATGGGTGCCTAGTGACTAGTTGCATCATTTCCTATCTCTTTCTGTTTCTGCCACAAGGAAGACAGCATCATGAGGGCAAAACTGGAATTTTGTTGCTGTTGTCATTTGTTTGCTTTCTCCATATTCCTAACACTCAGAAAAGTAATAACCAATTCCCTTCTTGCCTCAGATGTGAAATGCTTTCAACCTTCATGTTGTGGGTTATTAATATTTTTTATTGATTGATCTTTTAGTTAGGCAGTGGTTATTCCTAAACCAGTTGAATATTCAAATCATCATACAGAGACTAGGATTTATTTCATTAACAATGCTGGCCAATAGTTATTCCATCCTAAGCCTCCAAGGCCACATAGTTTCCTCCCATTCAGATTTCACCCATTGTACTTGCTTTTAGTCATATCTTTGGTCCGGTTCATCTCTCCTCCTGGTTCCAAGACCTCTCCTGCCAATCCCTTTCTCCCTCCCATTTGTTTCCTTCTTCCCCCCTCCCCTGACCAGGATGTCCCATTCTATTCTTTCCATTGCATAGCATTGGCTGGTCGTTTAAGTGACAATTATAGAGAAAAAAAATGGTGGCATGTTTACACAAATTTGAGACAGGTGATGCTTATTCTAAGCATCACAATGCAATGTCCAGATTTAAAACAGATAATGGGGTAGAGAAATCAGCATTTGAATGAACAAGAGTAAATTGTATACATTCCATAAGAACATTATACCAACATTTCCCCCTTTAAGTCCAATAAAAGGCTCCTTTTCTTTTAATACAATAATAACTACAAAACAGTTATGAAAACTATTAGGTAAGATTTACAAGTGTAATGTCCAGTCCATTTTTATTTGGCAATTTAGGAGAAAGTATTTGATTATCTATCCTATCTTGACAAGTTTAGAGATTTATACCTAAATTAACTTTTACCCTTATTGGTATTACCTATATGAAAGCATTTTCTTAAATTCTAAACAACTTATGCTTAATTGTGGAACTGTAATTATTAGGTCTTCAACCCCATCAGAGACTTAATAAGGGATAAAATTAGTTACTGGAATAAATAGGAAGTGCACGTTAGCAGCTTCCAAAAAAATAATTAATAGACAGAGACAATTTGCTGCTTGAACAGTCACCCAAAACTCTCTATAATGTTGGAGCATCATCTTCAGCCTTCTGGCTCAGTATATTTTGACAGACATATAAATGAAGCAGAACCTATTTAGGACTTGCTTACTCTGTCTTAGCAGAGTTCATCAGTTGACTTGTCCTGCAATAAAGTTTGCCCACTTTTGGCAGATTCTTTCTGTCATGAAGCAAGGTTATTTCCTTTACCCTAGTGGTTCATTTGCCACATTTGAAGCCATCTCCATATGGAGGGTCTTCGATGCTCATCATCTTCTTTGAGGTAGGCAGGGTGCTGCCAGGAAATGACCTGTCTCATTGTCAAAGAATCTTTAAAATAATAAAGATATTTTAAAATGCCATATTCTACAGGTCTCTGAAGTTTTTGAAGACTACTTAACTTTATGTAATCGACCTGTCTACAAAATCATATCTGTCTGTTAAACCTCAGTTGTATATGCCTATGATAAATTAGATTAGTGTCTGACATGACCATGAGTTGATTAACTAGCAATTAACTTGCATTACCTAATACCCTAAACAGTTGGTAATAGCATTTTAAAAGTATTGGAAGAAACCTTGAATTTGTATCAATATACTAAAATTTACCAATGTATTAAAAATAGACCTATTTTTTCATCAATATACAAAATCCTATATGAGAGTTAAAATTAACCTTATTTGAGAATAACAAATAAATCCTTAAATTGGGTAGATTCAATAATCTACCTTTTCTCTTATTATTTCTATAAGATATCCCTGTATTCCCTTCTTTCTTTTTAACCCTTTTTCTCCTTATCTAAGAAAGATAGAGAAAAGGAAAAGGAAAAGAGAGAAATCCTTGAGTTTAAGTTTGTTTTCTCTCTGACTAAGACCATTAATAATTTATAACTATCTCCCAATGACAATAAACATTGATAGCTATAGAAAACAATCAAAAACTTACCTAACTCCCTTTAAAGAAAATTTGAAGTCATTCTTATGAATTTCTTCTAGCTGACATGTTAGCACACAGAAATCCTGTTATGGGGCCCAAAGGAAATAGGGAAAACTCATTAATTAAGCAAGCATTAACATATGTGGTCCAGTCTTTGAGAGATGAGAAATTTCAGACTTAATAGAAGTCCCATTTTGAACAGTCTAAAATGCTGGACCAATTGAGATTAGTGGCTTTCTTCAAAGCTCTCTTGGAAGAAGGCTTTGATGAGATACAGCAATTGAAGCCGTCGAGGCAGGAACAAGCAGAATGCTGGAACACGCAAGATGCTGGAACAGATATATCAAAGTCTCAACACACTAAAAGGATGAATCCTGTCTGGCTTGATCCAGCGTCTCTGGTATTTAGTCCTTTTGTTCTGCAAACATACAACTTCTCATAAGCATTAAATAGTCCTAAAATTATAATTGTATGAGGTGTGCAGGATAAAACTAAACTATAAACCAATTTTATCTATGCCAATTAAAAGAGTAGCATAATAAATTTTGAGGATATTATAGCCAAGAATTTATTGGCCATATATTGTTGAAGTTCTTGCTGGAGACATATTTTATGTCTCAGTCAGTTTCCGAGTTATATAAAAAATCAGCAGTATAAATTATCATTATTATTCAACATACAGCCATTATCATGTTGAAATCAAAACAAGATTGTATAGATCAAAATATCTTTTGGGGGCTCTTGGGCGCCTGGTTGTTACCTATCTCCCATGAGAAGACCTCCCATTAGAGAGACAAGCTGGTTGTTTTGAGCAATAGAAAAGGCATTTTGTAAGTAAACTTTATATACACTCCTTTTTAATTTAGAGTTTAAGCATACCCTAGGTATCTTGTACCTGTTTAGAGGTTTAGGCCTAGGTTTTTATATATGTTGTAGCTATTTTTGTCTTATCCCCTTTTCTATACAGAATGGGCAGTTATGCCTTTAGAGCCAAACTTTATATAAACTCCTTTTTACCTTCAGCATTTAAGCATACCCTAGGCATTTTGTACCTGGATTTTTACATTGGTTTTGGCTATTCTTGAGCTTGCCCCTTTTTTGATATGGGATGGATGGTTTAGCCTTTTAAACATATGAATTGTAACATTTGAACTTCTAGGACTTGAATAGAATGGCATGTACTTTGCCACCTGTAAGCACCCTGTGTCTTTTTTGCATCAGGCATAAGCGACATTTGCTTTCCCCTCTGTGAAAATGTCTCACATTTGAAAGGAGAAGTTGGCTTCCAGAGCAGTGTAACACTTTTATTTAGTCAGCATTTAAAAGCTTTTTGATGTGGAAGGCATGCAGTTTGCATGTTTGTCTCCCAGTCTAATTTTGAGTCCTTACATTGATTAACAGAACATATTTCTTAAGCCAAAATGCCCTTTTGTACCAGTTCTGTGGAAGTACCAATTTTTGAGATTGGCTGGCCTTTTTAGAGCAGTGTGAGATCATCTATTCTTACATAAACCTAAAGTTTATATGAATCCAACCTTAGATCAGTAAGGACATATCTATTATTAAGAAAAAACAGGAGCTCCATAAGGACCAAATATATCAGGGCACAAGGGTCTTTCATGAGACTTTTTCTCCAACCAAAGACTATGTATGTATATAACCTAGAACCGCTGCTAGATGTAGCCCATGGTAGCTCAGTATCCAAGTGGGTTCTCTAGTAAAGGGAACAGGGATTATTTCTGACATGAAATCAGTGGCTAACTCTTTGACACCGCCCCCCGAGGGAGGCACCGCAGCCTTGCTAGGCCACAGAAGAGGACATTGCAGCCGGTCCTGTTGAGACCTGATAAACTAGGGTCAGATGGAAGGGGAGGAGGTCCTCCTCTATCAGTGGATTTGGAAAGGGGCAAGGAGGAGATGAGGAAGGGAAGGTGGGATTGGGAGGGAATGAGGAAGGGAGCTAAGACTGGGATACAAAGTAAATAACCTGTGATTAATATAAAAATTTTTAAAAATTACATAAAAAATAACTAAAAAAAAACTTACATAGTAACATAAGGAAAATTTTGTCATTTTGAATCTTAAACTATCTCTGTAAGTGGCTAAACAGCAGGAGTTGCTGCCCTGGCTTTTATTATGTAAATTAGGCTAATCTGGAATTCAGATAGCTGCCTTTTTCTTTTTACTTTGTGTTGGGATTAAAGATGTGCCTTCATCAACTTGTTTAAACATTTTTTTTTCTCAAATCAATATCATTGTAACTCAAAGCATTTAAATGAAAATCAAGAAAAGAGACACGAAAATTTTAAGTTTAGGGTCAGTTGTGCCAATTTAGGCTGTAACAAGCAAAACCCAGTTTGTTATTTTTTGGAATTTAGTTGTTGTTACAGTGAATTGGTGGGCCCTTACCAGAAAGAGCTGACAAGTATCTTGCAGCCAGAGAGCTTTGAATTTTAGCAGCTATTAATCTAATTTTTATTAGGAAGAGTGCACTTTCTATTGTCCGTAACTTAGTATTCCATTCTTTGGATTTTTCCCCTTGAACTTTCTTGGAGAAGGCATGGAAAAGAACTATCACCATTAAACATATTATAACCAGATCCATGACTATGACAAACAAAACAAAGCCAAAAGGGATTAAAACACCCTCGGGCACGGCATTTTTTAATTTTATTTTAGATGCAGTTTTATGTCATGCTCTGTCTAGGGGTCTGTCTCTAGTTCCTTTTTTTCCAGCCATGGTTGTTCTTGTTGCTCTGAGCTGAGCTGAGCCAGCCACAGTATAAGGAAGCCATGCTTGTATACCCCCTGTTAGAGTATAGCTGCAGACAATTTTGTTATGTTAAATCTCAAGTCTGCCCACTGTAGGCTGTCTTTTGCTCCTGGGCCTGTTTAAGAGTTTCTCTTAAAGAAACAGTAACTGACCTGGGAGTTTTTAGGTTTTAATTTTGGGTTGTATCACTGGGAGCTATTCCCCCCAACAAATTATGTTAAAGTATGATTTAAAGGCCATGGATTGTTAGATTAGTTGGGTTCCATTTGTTGTGGGTTATTAATATTTATTATTGATTTATCTTTTAATTAGACAGCGGTTATTCCTAAACCAGTTGAATATTCAAATCATCATACAAAGACTAGGATTTATTTCATTAACCTAGAGCACAATGCTGGGCAATAGTTCCTCCATCCTAAACCTCTAAGCCCGCATAGTTTCCTCCCATTCAAATTTCACCCATTGTACTTGCTTTTAGTCATATCTTTGGTCCGGTTCATATCTCCTCCTGTTTCAAGACCTCTCCTGCCAATCCCTCTCTCCTATTCCTCCTATTCATTTTCTTCTTTTCCCTGCTTCCCCAACCAGGATGCCCCATCCTATTCTTTTCATTGCATAGCATTGGCTGGTTGTTTTGGTGACAATTATAGAAAACAAATAGTAGCATGTTTACACAAACTTGAGACAGGTGATGCTCAGAATAAGAATCACAGTGCAATGTTCGGATTGATAACAGATAGTGGGGTAGAGAAATCAGCCTTTGAATGAACAAGGGTAAATTGTGTGCATTCCATAAGAACATTATACCAACATCTACACTAGATGGACACTCACATAGACTATGCATGGCTATAATAGGTCACAGCTGTGTGTAGCATCCTTTCTTTAACCTTCATGCATTTTCTCTCTGACACCAACTTGCAAAAGTATATACAGGGAATGTTTCATGTTTGTTTAGTCTAGTTAGATATTTAAAACATCACTAGGTAAGTGGTTTATGTGATGGTGAAAACTGACATCTAAACACTGATCATTCATAGATCTAGGTTATTTCCCCTGACTTCAGATAAGCAGGATAAATCATAGCTAAGAGGAATAACAAAATATGCTCACTCTCTGCCCTATCTTTAGAGTTATCTCAACTATTGCACTTTTCTATTTAGTCTATATAAAGTCACGTTGTTTAGTGAGTTTATACTACAGTTTCTCATTTCATGGCCTAAATTGCTCTCAACATCTATTAAATTATTTTTAGAAACATGTATTACATTACATCAAATAAAAAATATATCTGTATATTGAAAGGTTAGGGTTTGGGGGCAACATGAACTATTTGGCAGGTTGCGGGTCTCTAGATTTATCCAACCAGCTTTTCCTGAGGTGTGCCAGCTCACCTTTTTTGACAGTGTGCCAGCTGCTTCTGAATTTCCACAGCTATTTCAGAATTTCTGTTTGAAAAGACATCAGTGTGGTTGGATGTAATTCAAAGATTTGCCTTCAACTTCACAACAAATGAACAATTTTTACTTAACATCCGTGATCATCTAAAGTGACCTGGCTAGAGGCTGAGTAAAATGTGGGGGAGGGAACACACTCTTGACTCAACTAATGGCATAGTTGGCCTGGTCTAGGCGAGCCAGTATAATTGTAACATCACATGTCAGATTTCCTTTTGTTCAAAAAGCAAGATGTAGGCAGCCACATTTTTTTTTCAATATTTTCAGTCAACAACCTTACAAAGAAGGTGTCATTTTTACTAAAAAGGTTACTGGAATTTTGTTACCTTGAGTCAAATACTCATTTATAAGTTCAACTTTAAAATGGTTTTATTGATAACACTTGTTTGAATGTTATCCAACTGTGTAAAATAGAAAGTGCAACGGGTAAAGTTTCACAACGATCTTCTTTTAGAAATGAAACAAACAAACAAAAAGAAATCTAGCAGCTCATGTGAAAAGCAATGTTCTCCTGATCTATATCAGCACAACACAGGAAGCCAGCTGTCTGACATGTGTGGGATTTGCTCAGTCCTGTCCTCCTACTAAAAGTCTGTGTAAAGGATAAAGAAACTTGGTCGGTTTTGTTTGTATTGAGGAGTGAACACTAAAACAAATCTATGTTGGACAGGGGACAGAGGCTGAGCAGAGACAGGACCCGTGCCTTCTCCTAACGACTGTCTTCCTGCTCCATCCATCCTTCATCTCTCTCCGCCATCAGGTCACCCAAATCAGTATTTTCCAAATAGGATATGTGAGCTCTAATCAAGATATTTTAAAACATGATGTGTCCATTTTTATAGCAATCTAAAGTGTTACACATGCGCAGATTCGGCTTCTCTGCCTCGTGCCTGAGCGCTGCGCGCGCGAGCATCTGCTGCGTTTGTCTTTTTCTACCGCCCTGGGTCTGAAGAGTTCACATGAATTGTTGAGGTTGATGACAAAAGCACGGAGATGGGCCTAATTACACAAATAACGTTTTCGAGGTAAATGAAGGTTAGACAAGTGTCCCTGAGAACTCTCAGAGCAATGGTGACGATGCTGATTCCATGAAAAACGTGGAGGGCAGTGCACGCTATTCTTGAGCGTATGGTGCAGCGAGCATGCCAAACTTAAGAGAGCCTGCCTTGTAACAGTTGGTTTCATCTTTACACTTTGAGGGATGATTCAGTTTAAGCAAACATCATCTGTCACAATAAAGCAGTTTTTAAATAGAACTTTGCATTCTCTTTTAGTTTAGGATTCATTTTATTCACAAGATTATTTCAGAGCTCATGGCTACTATTGGATAGGAGCACAATATTACTATACTATTGTATTTACTGTCGCTTCAAACCAAGAAGCAAAAAGGAATCGTTTTGTATAAATCTTGCACATTCAGCAACTTTAGAAAACGGGTAGTTTACCAACAACCACAAAATGCCTTCGCATTTTATAATACTGAAGAGAAGTGTGACTCATTTTTTCAATTAGACACAGCTATGTGTTTCTGAATATTTTACTTATTTGCATGGCATTTCTGCCTATATTTTACTAATAGCATCTCGCTGTTCCCTTGGAAAACCATTCCTGTATCCCATGTGAGCCAAGTAAAACTATACATCAGCCTATTGCTTCATGCTTATTCAAAGCAGAGCCACGTGATGCTGATCAAAGCAGTCAGACTCCTCCAGAAAGGAGAGCATTGGGTAGAGAGACCAAAGCCTACAGGAAAATGGAACCAAGATATCGACTGGGAAATGACTCTAAGATCCTATCACCAAGGTTCCTGGCGCAGTGGGTTTCTACTCTTTCTCGAATCTTTGTTTAATGCATCGTTTTATATTTTAAGTGTTCTTATATTCCCACTTTAGCTAATCAAATTCAGTTTCTGTTGATTACCACCAAGAGTCCCCAGTGCAGTGCCTAAACAAAAGACCCCAAACTCACAAAAAAAAAAAAATCAAAAAACAAAAATTACTCAAAAGGATGGTTGAGAATATGGAGTATGCTTTTGAATACATGGACCTCTCTAAGAGAATTAACACTGAGTGAATAAATCAATTGTTTTAATATTGGTGGGTTTTTTGGGGTTTTTTTTGTTTGTTTTTTGTTTTGTTTTGTTTTTTTTTACTATTTACTGCTAAGGTTATTATCAATTTTAAAACCGTGGGCTGGGAAAATTGCTCAACAGCTAATGTGCTTTCTGCACCAGCATGAGAGCCTGTGCTCAAACCTCTATCACCCAGGTAAAAATTCAGCACAGTGTGTACTTGCAACTCCAACACTGGGAGACAGACAGGCAACTCCCAGGGACTCGCTGACCAGCCAGGTTAGCCCAGTGATGAGCTGCGGTTTCAGAAAGAAACTCCGTCTTGAGAAAAATAAAGTGGAGAGGTAATTAGAATATCCACATGACCCTCTGGTCTCCGCACATGCCTGGATAGCAAACACACACATGCGTCCACAGTCACCCCTCACATGCAAGGAAAACGTGACTAAGGGGGCAGATGTAACTGAGTCTCTCCAAAGAGAGTAGCACTTCCTACAGGAACTCTGGTTACCGTGGCGGTTAGATCGGTTTGATTACAGTTCAGGTGTTTTTGTAAGCACGGTGGTGCTATTTGTGACTTATCCACCATTAATGTTCCCGTTTAATGGTTGCAGAAGTTGAAGGAAAAGACGAACATCATTATAATCGCAGCAGTTATTTGAATGACAGAAATCTATTAGACCTTTTATCTCTCCTGATAACATAAATTTTTGTTATCGGAGACTAAATACTGATGTCAAAGTGTGACTAAATATGATGTCAAATTTTACTCCCAGAAAACTTTTGGCACTTGCAATGTCGCCTAAGGTTTAGGACGTATCCTAGCTGGACGTGTTGGAGCGATATCTCAGCTGAGCCCACGTAAGCCCAAGAACATGACTTTGAATTCCCAAAATGAAGTAAAAATATTGGGGGTTGGTGTGATGGAGACAGATAGAACCTTGAGGAGCCCCGGCCTAGCAGTCTAGCCTAATCATCCAGCCCCGGCTGGTGATAGACCCTATCTCAAAATCAAGGTGAACAGCCGGGAGGTATACCTGGGGTTGACACTTGCCCTCTACCTGGTTGCTGGCTGTGACTTTTCCTTGGGGAGACATGAACAAATATATATCACCTCAAATGAGGCAACTCTGACAGACCAAACAAAGGATTCTACCAAAGCTCAGCTCGTGGAACAATGGGTATACTGAGGTTGCTGACATGAGTGTGGGTTCGGGGTCACCTGCAGAAGCCCAAGCACATGCATCACTGAAAAGCCTCATCACAGCATAGGTGATGACTCACAGAACTGTAACCCTGAAGCTACCGGCATGACCTGCAGGCAGACTGACAGACGGCAGAGCCTCCACTCCCTTACTGCTTACACAACCTTAAAAACTGAGGGGTCTTATGAATCTTTTTAGTTTCTGGAACCTTCTGAAACTTGTGAGTTCTTTACGTTTTGAATCTCGATGATCCTCCTTCCAGGATGGAGATCTTTAGCTGGGAGGATTTTGCTACACAACACCGGGGGACATACATGCACAGACATATGAAACATGTACACACGTGCTCAGATACGAAAATGCATTTCAATGTAATTTCACTGCCGGCATTCACTATTTTAAACTACATTTCACTAAGATAGAGAATATGCTTTTTCAAAAAAGGATCCTGTTGCGGAAAGTAGAGATGGCTTGGCTGCTGAAAGCACATACTGCTCTCTAAGAGGACCCCAGTTCATTTCTCAGCACTAACAGAGGGTCTAATAACTGCCTACGACTCCAGTTACAGAGGATCCAATGACCTCTTCTGGCTTCCATGGACACTGTATTCATATGCCCAATCCCTACACACAAACATGTACATATACACGTGATTTTAAAAAAATTAAAATACTTTTAAAGAGTCCAGATGTTGAGAAATAAGACCAGCATTTGGCAGATGGGACCACACAAGTAAGCTTCCATACTGCAAAGGAGTCAATCAAATGATTGACGCTGATGGAATGGAGGAAATGTTTGCAAGGTACATCTGACAGATGAGCGTCCAGAATATAAGAAACTAAACACTAAGCAATGAAACAGAAGGTAAGAGTGTGCTATGCAAGCATGAGGATCTGAATTCAAATCACAGCAATAAGATAGAAATGCCAATAATACAACATGTGGCCTTGCGTGCCTGTACCTGCAATTCTGTGCAGGGCAAAACATGGGGAGAGTGAAGACAGTATCATTGCGGTATTCTGGCCACCACACTCACTGAGGAAGCCTAAATCAAGGAACTAAGAGGCAGAGAGTGACATATCAGAACATCCAGTGTCCCTTAGCCTTTGTGCACATTAAGAGTCAAACACACACACACACTCCTAACACATAACGCACAAACAGAGAGGGAGAGAGAGATCAAGCAATACCTCCAATAAATGGGCTAATGAAATGAATAGATAGCACTCAAATAATGAAAAATAAACTGACAATAAACAGAAAGAAAACAAGTTTAACTTCTGTAGCCAGCATAGGAACGCAAATCAAAATTAAATAGAGATTTTATCCTATCCCCAATTAGCATGAAAGTCTTTAAGAAAAAGAATGATAATAAACACTGTGAGGCTGTGAAAGGGAGAGAACCACTATATACTGTTGGCTGGAATATAATCTGGCTTGATCACTATTGAAGTTTCTCAAAAGAGTAGAAGTACGTCAACCATATGCCCCATCTGTACCACTCCTGGGTAGTCACCCAAAGGACGCTAAGTCAACATAGCATAGAAGCGTTTGCATCGCCATGTGAATTGCTTCATTTTTCCTGACAGCTAGCTGTAGAACTGACCCAGGTGTTCAATGGTAGAAAAACAATTGTGGAAAATGTAGTATACACACAGTGGAACCTTTTATCATCCATAAAGAATGAAGTTACTTCATCTGCTGAAAAAAAAAAAAAAGGATTCAATTGAGGATGATCATATTAAATGAATTGGCCAATATCAGAAAGAAAAATATAGGTTTTGTCTCCACTATGGTTCCTAGATTTTACATAGATTGTAGAATTAAAACTATCTAGTGAAACAAAGAGAATTATAGGACGGGGAAAAGGCAGGAGAAAATAAAAGGGTGTAGGAGGATATGAGGAAGAAATATGCTCAAAATTGATACATATACATGTACCAAAGGTCAAAAACAAACACAACTAAACTAAAAACACCAAGAAAACGGCCTTCCAGGATGGCTTTAAGTATGTGTTGTGTTGTGCCAGAGCAAACACAGAAACCACAGCATTACCATAGAAACAGCATTCACACTCATGTGTGTCCATCAGGTGCCTGTATCTTATTTTGTAACTAGAAGGCTACGTTTCATGATATGAGCCTGAAGTACACTGGCTCCAGTTTCATAAACAGTGCATACAGCTGGAAACGAAGTGTCAAAAATGTATGATTTCGGTATTGACAGAGATTTTTAAATAGAAGAAAAATAAACACTGGAAAGTTGAGTACATCCATCAAAGCAGTTAATTTTGTAGCTTCTTCTCAAAAAGTAAAGTAGACTTACAAAGCCCCCCTCCCCTAAAGCAGAGCATGAAAAGAAACAAAGAGAAAGGCGCAATGTGTAAAAACAAAAATGTTCAACAGTAAGCCTTTTGCTTTTTATCCTGCATATCTTTATTTTCACTGTTTTGTGGCATATTAAATTTAACAGTTAAATATGTGTATGCTAACAATTAGGTATCATTTTCTTTAATGTGGGCAAAATTAGGGCAACTAAAATTTTGGGAAAAAAATCAAATTTAACGGGCTGTGCAAAAAGATTTACTCAAGAAAGAGCAAGTAATACGTGCCACTGTGTGGCACAGACCCTTGCCACTGAACATAACAGCACTGTCACCTACAGAAATTCATGTTGTCAACTTGAAAATAAAGGCTTCCTGTGAAGAGAGGACAAAATTGTAAAAATTCCATATTCCTTTTCTAGTGGGATTGCAAAGCTAGGTTGTTCATTTGCAGTAATTCCATGTTTCTGTAGACATTACCATGGACCTTCCTAGTGGTGCTTTAGCGGACTCTCAGAGCTGTTTTTATTCTTATTTATTTCAGGAAATTCAAATGCTATCCCTTTTGATTTTTATTTGACACATTATCTGCCCATGAGGTTAACTTACATGTATTTATATAATATGTATCTTTTGTTAGTGAGCTCTAGTTTTATTTTAGAAAAGATGCATACTGTGGCTTTTCCTTTGTTGAGATTTGTTTTGCAGACAAACATGAGATTATGTTTTTTGTTCTGATGAGAAGGCACTGTGTTCTCTAACTGTCAGATGTGTTCTGCAAGAGTTTGTTAGTTTTGCAATCTAGTTCTTTGTTTAATTTTCTGTGTGAACTGTCCATGGATAATAGTGAGCTGTTAATTTCCTGACTACTATGTTAGAATCTATATCTTATCTCAGATACAGAAATGCGTGACTGTGATTGAGTGCTCCGGAGAGGTGTGCAGAAATACTTTATACATTCATCTACATTAAATATTTATTTAGTCAACTGGTTATTAAATCGACCTCTTTGATTTCATATTACATGTTCTAATTTAAAGACTGTTTCAAATCGGTGCCGTTGCCCTGCTTGCCTTTGAGTTCCGTTCGTGTGTTGTACTTTTTCCATCACTTCATTGTTTCTGCGGCTTTGGCAGTAGTGAGCCCCTGAAGATTTAAATAGAAACACCTCATTACGGCAGGGAAACATCCGCAGAAGTCTTGGTGCGCGGAGTGTGCAGGCAAAAACTTCTTGAATCTTGCGAGACCAAGAAACAGAGACAGAACAGGAAGCAGGGCTAATCTCAAGACCTTCAGCAAGACCACACTTCCTAAAGTTTCAACAACTTCCAAAAAGAGTGTCGAACACATGGGCCTATGGGAGACATTGCACATTCAAAAACCCTAACGAAAGGGGGTTGTTAGGCAGAGGGGCAAGAGAGGGTAGCAGAAGGGAAGTTGCTGGGGTGTGGGGAACAAGCAAGATGGGAAAATGAAGGAGAAGATGGTGGACCACAGAACAACAGCAATGTTTAATAAATACGCATGAGAGTTCCAGAACAAAACCAGCCACTTTATGAACTAAAACTGAAAATAATGAATGAAATCTGTAAAAACGTGCCTTCATGGCTATTATCTCAAGCTTCAGTATATGCAAATATGTGTCTGTCTAAATAATTCTGAATACTTTTTGCTTTCAGTCATGATCAGTTTTTTTTTTTTTTTTTAATGTTTAACCTAGCCTCTTTTTTTTTAATGTTATTACATGGAAGAAATCTTAAGATGATAAATTATACTTTAGAAAGATTTGTCATAAAAAATGCGACCCACAATAGCTAGAAGGCAAATTAAAGGACTGAGCCATACGCCTTCCAGCTGTCTGATGAGAATTCAACCTGGGTCCAGTGAAATAAAAATGCATTAGACTGAAAACACAACACAGTGAAAACAGTCCTGAGTTCCTCTCCACTGCCACCTAGGGGAGGGAAACAGAAGAACTAGGTATGAGAAAGGCTTAGCCTTTTGGAATTAGAATTTGATTTAGTACTCACTTTTACCGTCATAATACTTTACTTACAAGGATTTATTTTTCCTCACATTGTTCTCTCAAGTTGCTCTTTTCTCTCTGTTTTCCTTATTTGTTTCTAAGAAAACGCAAATGGCTTTTTTCATGACTATCATGAAAGTCAGCACTCCCTATCAGCTCTGTTCAGTGTTATACATCTTGCTGTATCTCCAGCAACTTTCAACAACCGCATTCACTTATTCTCGTCAACCAACTGCCATGTTTTCAGTTGCATGCAGAATTATCTGTGAAACACAGTCATCATGTGTGCCATCACTTAGGAGTTCGATAAACCTCCTGTTTCTTACTCTTTCCATTCTAATTTCCCGAGTTTGTTCTGTTCTCTGCGCAGTGCCCACAGTGACTGTTATGGCAAATCTTGATCATCAGCTTCACAAAACTGGGAGGAGGGAATCAGTTATAGAATAACCCCAGTGAGACTGGGCAACTCGGTGGGACATTTTCTTTTTCTTTTTTTCTCTTCCTTCACAGAAAGTATTTTTAAACACACAAAAGAAAGTGAGATTACAAAAGAAAACAATCATGTTGAAACACTGCTGTGCAGCAACGTGGAAGCTGAACTGACAATGCAAGCGTTTCAAAGTACTGATTGTGAAAAAGAAAAAAGAAAGAAAGGAAGGAAGGAAGGAAGGAAGGAAGGAAGGAAGGAAGGAAGGAAAAATAAGGAAAACTTATCAACTAGCACTTCAAGTAAATTGCAATCAACTTGCCTTGTTGTGTTTTTTTTTTTTTTTTTGAGCTCTTGATAATTCTTCAAATTTGGATGATGCACTCTAATTACTGAGCCATGAATATTGACATGCTAGAAAAACAGAAAAGGATTTTTAAAGGATTAATGAGAAATTAGCATAAACAAATACATTAAATAATGAAACTATAGCCAAAAGAAGCATGTCTTGATTGTTAATTGCTGCAGGAGGGCCAGCCTACTGGAAGCAGGGCCATCCCTGGGCAGGAGGTTCTAGGCTGTATAAGAAATGCAGCTGGTTGTGAGCCTAAGAGCAAGCCAGTGAGCAAAAATTGTCCGAGGTCTCTGCTTCAGTTTCTCATTCCAGCTCCTGCCTTGGGTTCTCTGGAGGACAGACTGTAGCCTGCAAGTTGCATTAAACCCTTTCTTTCCCAAGTTGCTTTAGGTCATGGTGTTTACCGGAGCAAAAGAAACCACACTAGCGCAGTAAGAAAATAGTATATTTCTTATCTACCGCTAACAGAAACGCACATCTTCGTATCAGCTTTGTCACATGCTGGTAAGAAAGTGTCAGTGACTTATCCAACAGAGATGTAACAGTGCCCGACCACATTCCTGTTTATCTTCTCCGCCTGGCACTATGTCACTCTGACAGGTGACTGCACTAATTTAAACTCCCACGATTTAAAAGAGGTGTGCTGAATAATTTCATGTCAAGTTGACACGAGCTGAAATAATCTGAAAGGAGGAAATGTCAGTTGAGAAAATGCCTCCATTCGATTTGGTTGTAGTGAATTTTCTTAATTAGTGATTGGCGGGGAGGGCCTCGCCCATTGTAGGTGGTACCATTTCTGGGCTGGTGGTCCTGGGGTCTGTAAGAAAGCAGGTTGGGCAAACCATGAGGAGCAAAGTCAGGAACAGCACCCCTCCATTGTCTCTGCATCAGCTCCTGCTGCCAAGTTCCTGCCTTGACTTCCCCCAAATGATTGATTATGATCTGGAAGTGTAAGCTATTTCTGCCCCAACTTGCTTTTGGCCATGGTGTTTCATCACAGCAATAGTAACACTAACTACAATAAGAGGACTCCATTTTAACACAGCATAATAATCTTTGGGGGGACCTCTGCAAACGCCAGGGATGCCAGATTGATGAGCCACATGAGTCAAGGAGGAAATTGATTCAAAAGACTCAGTAGCTGGTATTGGTTCAAACTTCTAGAGTCTGATTCTTGGAAGTTTATTTTAGACAGATTTAAACACAGCACAATTTTGAAGGAATAAAAAGGTTTCCTAATGATAATTAACTCAAAGCTTAAGACATGTTTACATTGAAACTCTTTGCAAAGTACAAATGGCTTCATCCACAAAGATGGGTTCTTTTGACTCAGAAATAAACTTCAAAATAAAGATCTCGGGGGAATGACTGGTGTAAATGTAATAGCCTGTGGGAGTCAGGGTCGGCCTGGCTTTAAGGTAACATATTAGCTAGGCTGTGGTAAAGTGCACGTGACTCCCATAAGGATGGGTTCTATTGACTGAGAAGCACTGCTCACGATCTAGAGAAGAGTCTGGCATAAACAGAAATAATCGTCCTGGGGATCGGAGTGAGGCCTGGCCCTGCAGATAGCAAAGATCACCGGATTATAAACCACATGCATTTTCAGACTTCTGGGTGGGAAACAGGTATACATCTCCCCCAGCGGGGAGACAGCCTGTGTGTTTAACACTGCCAGTTTCCCGAGTGTTCAAGTGTGCGCGCGAGGACGCCCTCCACAATCTTTGCTTCTGTTTGACTACTTTTCACTGCTCTGATAAGAATCTAACAGTGGACTACTACACGTTAATTTGAATTTTCTGATTAATGATGCTGACGAGCTCGCTGGTCCTTTCTTCTTTTCTTCATACGGTGGTATATTTCTATCCTTTTCCCATTTACCATCTCGTTGATAAAGTAGTTCCATCTATACTCTCTATATGAATTAATCTTGTTATTAATAATAATGGTAGATGAGATCAGGCACGTTCAGGGTGGCATGTCTTTCGACATGCCCCAGCTCTACTGAGGAGAAACCAGCAGTTGATGGCTACCGAGAAAAAAGTCACTTTCCTTTGGGAACCTGGCTGAGTAGGTTGCTCCTGGCCATATACACGCTTATATGTGGGCAACAATAATTCTGTGGGTTACTAATAAGTTGCCTAAATGAGAGAAAAGATGTCGTAGGCCTCTGGCTGTCACAATATTTCTGTTATTCTCTCTGAGCCTTAGGTCTAGAGATCATGTTACAGATCCATCAGTCGGGTCTGGGCACCCCATGCTCAGTTACTCTCTGCATTTTCACCAGTTGTTGATCTCTGTGAGAGAACTGAGAGCTACTCTGACTCATGCATAGAAACAATGTATTTTCAAATAATGTGTGTAAAAAAAATCAGGTCTGACAAGGCTAAAGACATTTACATACATTAATATATGTGCATATACAAACAAATTCTGAATTATGTTATACAGAACTGCAAAAAGTGATAAGATTATAGAATTACAGAGGTTGTTTGTTTTTTTTTTTTACTCTATCTTTAATTAGTTATATAACCTATTTTTTTACATGGACAATGCTTTACCTCCATAAAAACAAGTTATGTTATAAAAATCAAATGCAACTCAACTACGTATACCCTGAACAAGCTTCTCCAATTTTTATCTTTGTGTCTTTAAAGTTATTAAGGAAGCACATGGAAAATCATCACTTGATAGATATGCTCAGTATGTTTGGTTTGACATGAGAACAGGAACTTAGAGAGGAGGTGGGCTGGCAAGCACTAGCGGGATCTGGAGGGAGGCGGGGGTGGATGTGTATGATCAATATACATTGAAAAATGTATGAAGCTTTCAAAGAATACAATGATATTATTTACAGATAATAATCATCATGGCTTTTACATTGTTCTTATTTTAAAAGTAATTATTTAAGAAAATTTCCCAATCCCCAAATACTCCCTGAAAATTCTTTCCAGTGATCTCAGGATTTTATGTTTTATATTTAGAACCTTAACCCATTTTAAAGCCGTGTTTGTCATGATGTAATCAGTTTCTCTTCCAGTAGCCACATGCTTTGAGCCTGAGCCAATGTGGAAAAACGTGGCAGAGGAAGCTGGTTCTGTCAGGCCAGGAAACAAGAACTCCAAGACAAGAAGTGCCCAGAGCCAATCAGCCCTTTCAGAGTTACAGCACTGGTGACTGACTTTCTCTAACTGGGACCCACTTCCTGGGAGCCAGTTGAGCTATGTACCCACTGGTGCATTCCTGCAGCATGGACGAGCTCAGTTCTCACCTGCCAGTTACCCACAGCTGGAAGCCAAACTGTCCACACGAGAGCCTCTGGGAAAGTGTTGTACAAGTTTGGGTTTCTTTTTAAAACCCACATATGTTACATAAATATGGTTTTGTTTTAATCCCAGGTGTGGGCTGCTTCAGATCGTCCACAGCCAATAATCATGATTGTTTCGTGCTCTAGGAGGGGTATGATTTGTGCCAGCTGCCGATAGTTTAATTCTGGGAATTCTGAAGAGGGAATAAAAGCCAGAGCCCAGAGTGGGATAGGAGCGCTAGAAGGCGGCGGCTGCTCTGCTGCTGCTGCTGCTGCTGCTGCTGCTGCTGCTGCTGCTGATGATGATGATGATGATGATGATGATGATGATAATGATGATGATGTGTTTGCTATTCTTGGTTTGTCAGACTGCAGAATATCCTGATGATAAAGATCGGACTTGCCCCAAAGAACTGTGTCCCTATTCGGCAGGAAGTAGCCTATAGAGGTCTATACGCCCTTTCCCCTCTAATCTTTTTTCTCTCCTATCTAGTGTTGGGGGGTTGGAAGGCAGGTAGGGGGTATAAGAACTCAATAAAGTAGCCTAAACATGTGTGCCTAGAGGAATGTGCTGCATACATCTCATAACAAAGTTTTTTATTTACGCAATAAACACTATGTCTCATTAGAAAAATTAGAGGGTTTTAGATATGTCTCACAAAGAACACAAAACTGCAATATTGAGCCTGTTGGTAATCTTGCTTTTCCTTTACTTTGTGCTTTTGTATACATTATATATAATAATATGGTTTAATTTATTATCATATTTCACTTTACAAATAGCATCTGCCCTGCCTTTTCAGTTTTTCACTACTTCTGTCTACCATTCTATTAATTGTGAGACTCATACACATCTAGAGGGTAATAAAACTGACTTCCTAATTTTTAACATAGCTCTCCTTATATAGTTGCTTAACATCAGATTGTAGTTTAGTTTTCTTAAAGCATCATGTGCAGTTTTTGTGATTTAATTTTTTGCCGATAGGTGTTACTTCTATACTTTTTAATCTTTACTTAAATATTAAAAATTAGACATGACTTTATTAGTGCATAAGACCATTGCCAATTGGATTTATAATTATCCTCTATTACCCAGACAAATTTTGGTATGAAATTATTTGATCCTAGTTTTGTTGTTCTTTCACATATTTAATGAATTGTCAAATTTTGCTGTGCTCTGGTTTTTAAACTATTGGGAAACTCTCCTTCTTTATGAGATGTCTTCTTTATATGGTCATTTATATTTTTATTTTATTAATTACACTTTATTCACTTTCTATCCTCCCATAAGCCCCTCTCTCCTCCCCTCCTGATCCCACACATCCTCCCCCTTCTCATACATGCCCCTCTGCAAGTCCACAGAGAAGGGAGGTCCTCCTCTCTTCCTTCTGATCTTAGTATATCAGATCACATCAGGAGTGGCTGCATTGTCATCTTCTGTGGCCTGGTGAGGCTGCTCCCCCCTCAGGGGGAGGTGATCAAAGAGCAGGCCAATCAGATTATGTCAGAGGCAGTCCCTCTTCCTATTACTATGGAACCCACTTGGACACTGAACTGCCATGGGCTACATCTGTGCAGGGGTTCTAGCTTATCTCCATGCCTGGTACTTGGTTGGAGTATGAGTCTCTGGGAAGACCCCTGTGTTCAAATTTTCTGGTTCTGTTGCTCAACTTGTAGAATTCCTGTCCTCTCCAGATCTTACTATTTCCCACGTCTTACATAAGATTCCATGCACACTGCCCAACAGTTGGCCATAAGTCTCAGCATCTGCTTTGATAATTTGCGGGACAGAGCCTTTCAGAGGCCTCTGTAGCAGGTTCCTAGCTTCTTTCCTATTTTCTTATTGTTCTAATGTCCATGCTCTTTGCCTTTCAGGATGGGGATTGAGAGTTTTACTCAGGGTCCTCTCTCTTGATTAGTTTCTTTAGATGTACAGATTTTACTAAGTTAATCCTATGTTATATGTCTATGTGAGTGAGTATATACCTTGTGTGTCTTTCTGCTTCTGGGACAGCTCACTCAGGATGATCCTTTCCAGGTCCCACCATTTACCTGCAAATTTCATGATTTCCTTATTTTTCATTGCAAAGTAATACTCCATTGAGTAGATGTACCACAATTTCTGCATCCATTCTTCAGTGGAAGGGCATCTGGGCTGTTTCCAGCTTTTGGCTATTACAAATAAAGCTGTTACAAACATGGTTGAGCAAATGTCCTTATTCTGTACTTGAGCCTCTTTTGGATATATGCCTAGGGGTGGTATGGCTGGATCTTGAGTGAGCACTATTCCTAATCTTCTGAGAAAGTGCCAGATTGATTTCCAGAGTGCTTGTACAAGTTTACATTCCCACCAGCAGTGGAGGAGGGTCCTCCTTTCTCCAAAACTTCTCCAGCATGTGTAGTCACATGAATTTTTCATCTTGGCCATTCTGATGGGTGTAAGGTGAAATCTCAGGGTGGTTTTGATTTCCATTTCCCTGAAGGCTAATAACATTGATCATTTCTTCAAGTCTTTCTCTGCCATTCAATAATCCTCTACAGAGAGTTCTCTGTTTAGCTCTGTTCCCCATTTTTTAATTGGATTACTTGGTTTGCTGCTTTTCAGCTTCTTTAGTTCTTTATAGATTCTGGATATTAGTCCTCTGTCAGATAAAGGGTTGGTAAAGATTCTTTCCCAATCGTTTTGTTTTGATGATGGTGTCCTTTGCTTTACAGAAGCTTATCAGTTTCACGAAGTCCCATTTGTTGATTGTTGCTCTTAGAGCCTGTGCTGTTGGTGTTCTGTTCAGGAAGTTGTCTCCTGTACCAATGAGTTCAAGGGTCTTCCCCACTTTTTCTTCTAACTGATTTAATGTGTCTGGTTTTATGTTGAGGTCTTTGATCCACTTGGACTTCACTTTTGTGCAGAGTGATAAGTATGGATCTATTTTCATTTTTCTACATGTACACATCCAGTTGGACCAGCACCATTTGTTGAAGGTGCTATCTTTTTCCATTGTATGGTTTTGGCATCTTTGTCAAAGATCAGGTGATCTTAAGTGTGTGGGTTTATTTCTGGGTCTTCTGTTCGGTTCCATTGATCCACCATTCTGTTTCTATGCCAGTTTTTATAACTGTTGCTCTATAGTACAGCTTAAGATCAGGGATGGAGATACCTCCAGAAGATCTTTTATTGTAGAGGATTGTTTTAGCAATTCTGGGTTTCTTGCTATTCCATATGAAGTAGAGAATTTTTCTTTCCAGGTCTGTAAAAAATTGTGTTGGTAATTTGTTGGGAATTGCATTGAATCTGTAGATTGCTTTTGGTAAGATGGCCATTTTTACTATGTTAATCCTGCCAAGCCATGAGCATGGGAGATCTTTAAAACTTCTGATATTTTCTTCTAATTCTTTCTTCAGACACTTGAATCTTTTTTCATACAAGTCTTTAACTTGCTTGGTTAAGGTTACACCAAGTTACTTTATGTCATTTGTGGCTATTGTGAAGAGTGTTGTTTCCCTAATTTCTTTCTCATCCCTTTTGTCTTTTGTATACAGGAGGACTACTGATTTTTTTGTGTGTTAATTTTGTATCCAGCCACTTTGCTGAAGGTGTTTATCAGCTGTAGGAGTCCCCTGGTAGAGTTTTTGGGGTCACTCACATATACTATTATATCATCTGCAAATAGTGATAATTTGAGTTCTTCCTTTCCAATTTGTATCCCCTTGATCTCCTTCAACTGTCTTATTGCTCTAGCAAGGACTTCCAGCACTATGTTGAAGAGATATGGAGAGAGTGGGCAGCCTTGTCTTGTCCCTGATTTCAGTGAGATTGCTTTAAGTTTCTCTCTATTCAGTTTGATGTTGGCTATAGGCTTGCTGTATATCGCCTTTACTATGTTTAGATATGTGCCTTGTATCCCTGATCTCTCCAATACTTTAAACATAAAAGGGTGTTGGATTTTGTCAAATGCTTTTTCAGCATCTAAGGAGATTACCATGTGGTTTTGTTTTTTGTTTTTTTTGTTTTTTTTTTTTTTTTTTTTTTGCAGTTTGTTAATATGGCGGATCACATTGATGGATTTCCATATATTGAACCACCCCTGCATACCTGGGATGAAGCCTACTTGGTCATAGTGGATGATATCTTTGATGTGTTCTTGGATTCGGTTTGCAAGTATTTTGTTGAGTATTTTTGAATCAATGTTCATAAGGGAGATTGGCCTGAAATTCTCTTTCTTTGTTGGGTCTTTGTGAGGTTTAGGTATCATCAAGGTGACTGTGGCTTCATAAAATGAGTTTGGTAATGTTCCTTCTGATTCTATTTTGTGGAATAGTTTGAAGAGAACTGGAGTTAGCTCTTCTTTGAAGGTCTGGTAGAATTCTGTGCTGAAACCATCTGATCCTGGGCTTTTATTGGATGGGAGACTTTCAATGACTGCTTCTATTTCCTTGGGAAATATAGGACTATTTAATTGATTTACCTAGTCCTGATTCAGCGTTGGTAAGTCAAATCGATCAAGAAAATTGTCCATTTCATTTAGATTTTCAAATTTTGTGGCATATAGACTTTTGAAGTAAGTCCTAGTGATTGTGAATTTCCTCAGTGCCTGTAGTTATGTCCCCCTTTTCATTTCTGATTTTGTTGATTTGGGTGGTGTCTCTCTGCCTTTTAGGTAGCTTGGCTAAGGATTTGTCTATCTTGTTGATTTTCTCAAAGAACCAACTCTTGGTTTCATTGATTCTTTAAATTGTTTTATTTGTTTCTAATTGATTGATATCAGCCCTGAGTTTTATTATTTCCAGCCGTCTACTCCTTTTTGGTGTGTCTGCTTCTTCTTTTTCTAGGATTTTTAAGTAAGCCATTAAGTTGCTTGAATGAGCTGTCTCACTTCTTCTTGAAGGCACTTAGTGCTATGAACTTTCCTCTTAGCACTGCTTTCATTGTGTCCCACAAGTTTGGGTATGTTGTGTCTTCATATTCATTGAGTTCTAGGAAGACTTTAATTTCTTTCTTTATTTCTTCGCTGACCCAGCTGTCATTTAGTAGTAAGTTGTTCAGTTTCCATGTGTGTGTAGGCTTTTTGCTATTTCTGTTGTTGTTGAGGTCCAGCTTTATTCCATGGTGATCAGACAAGATACATGGGATTATTTCAATCTTCTTGTATCTGTTGAGACTTGCTTTGTGACCAACTATATGTTCTATTTTGGAGAAGGTTCCATGAGGTGCTGAGAAGAATGTAAATTTTTTTGTGTTTGGGTGTAAGGTTCTGTAAATGTCTGTTAGGTCCATTTGATTCATGACCTCTGTTAGAGACATTGTTTCTTTGTTTAATTTCTGTTTTGTTCACCTGTCCTTTGTTGTGAGTGGGGTGTTGAAGTCTCCCACTATTAATATGTGGTGATATATGTGTGGTTTAAGTTTTATCATTTTTTTTTTACAAATGTGGGTGCCCTTGTATTTGGGCATAGATGTTCAGGATTGTGATGTCTTCCTGGTGGAATTTTCCCTTGATGAGTATGAAGTGTCCTTCCCCATCTCTTTTTATTAATTTTGGTTGAAAGTCTATTTTATCAGATATTAGAATGGCTACTCCTGCTTGCTTCTTGGGTCAATTTGCTTGAAAAGCTGTCTTCCAACCCTTTACCCTCAGGTAATGTCTATCTTTGTGACTTAGGTATGTTTCTTGTATGCAACAGATTGCTGGGTTTTGTTTACACATCCATTCTGTTATTCTGTGTATTTTTATTGGAGAATTGATTCCCTTGATGTTGAGAGAGATTAATGACCAGTGGCTGTTAGATCCTTTGATTTTGATGTTGGCTGTGGTCATAAGTTTGTGTGCTTGGTTGCTTTTTGTTTTACTGTAGTAAGGTTAATTATTTCCTTTGTTTTCTTGAAAGTAGCTAATTTTCTTGGGTTGTATTTTCCCTTGTAGTGTCTTCTGTAACACTGGATTTGTGTGTAGGTATTGTTGAAATTTGTTTTTGTCATTGAATATCTGGTTTTCTCCGTCTATGAGAACTGAGAGTTTTGCAGTGTATAGTAGTCTGGGATGACATCTGTGTTCTCTTAGGGTCTGCATGATATCCATCCAGGCCCTTCTGGCTTTCATAGTCTCTGCTGAAAAGTCAGGTGTGATTCTAATGGGTTTGCCATTATATGTTACTTGGCCTTTTTCCCTTGCAGCTTTTAGTATTTTTTCTTTGTTCTGTATGCTTACTGTTTTGATTATTATGTGGCAGGAGGATTTTCTTATCTGGCCTAATTTATTGGGTGTTCTGTAGGCCTCTTGTATTCTTATTGGCCTCTCCTTTAAGTTAGGGAAATTTTCTTCAATGATTTTGTTGAAGATATTTTCTGGGCCTTGGAGTGGGGAATCTTCTTTTTCCTCTATTCCTATTATTCTTAGATTTTGTCTTTTTATGTTGTCTTGAATTTCTTGGATGGTCTGTGTCAGGAATTTTTTAGATTTAACATTTTCTTTGATAGATACATCTATTTCTTCCATTGTATCTTCCACACTTGAGATTCTTTCTTCCATCTCTTGTAGTCTATTGGTTATGCTAACCTCTGTAGTTCCTGTTTTCTTCCCTAAGTTCTTTCTCTCCACAATTTCCTCCATTTGTGTTTTCTTTAATTTTTACAATTCTATCTTCAGATCTTGAGCTGTTTTGTTGATTTCCTTCACCTGTCTGACTGTATTTTCCTGTTTTTCCTTCAATTCCTTCAGCTGTTTGTTTGAACAATCCTGTTTCTTTTATTTCTTTCAGTGATTTAAGCATTTCCTCTCTAAAGGCCACAAACTGTTTGGCTGCAACTTCCTCTATTTCTTTACGGATGGCCATAATCTGTTTGAGTTTATCTTCCTCTAGGTCTTTAGGCACTTTATTTGTTTCCTCTGTTATCCTCTTCATGAGCATAGATGTTAAGTCATCTTCTTTAATTTCAATTATGCTGGGGTGTCCAGGTCTACTTGCCCCTGGATAACTGGGTTCTGGAGATGCCATATTGCTCTGTCTTTTTTGGGTTGAGCTTTTACGCTGGCCTCTACCCATTGGGCTCTTTAGGTGTTTGGAGTTAGTTTCTGGTGGTTCCTGGAATCCTTTGGTAGAGAGAATCCCCTTGGCAGGAAGATGGTTTTTCCTGAAGGAAGCAACTGTGCCAGCGGCTGGAGCCCAGTTCAGTGATGGCAGCTCGTACCCTCCGGTCTGCGAGACTTTTTCCAGGGAAATACTGGGTGACCCAAGTCAGTACCGTTTTCTTCCTTCCCTGTGGGGTTTTCTCACAACTGGACTCCCAGTCTCTGGTGTTTTTTGTGCCCACCAATCAGCCTGGGAGGGTGATCAGGACACACAGGCATGTGGCTCTGGTCTGGCGACCTAGTGTCTGTGAGACCCAGGATCTCTTCTGGGTTCTGGCTGGGTGACCTGAGCATGGACCCTACTGATTCCCATGCCATGGGGGTTTCCTCTCACCTGAGAAACACAATCACTGTTGTTTTAGGGCCCAGAGTTCAGTCTCTTGGTTGCTGTACAGAAAATGTTGTCCTGCTCCTCAGATGCAGTGTTCTCCTGGCGCTGCCATCTTGTTCCCCCCCAAATATGGTCATTTTTTTTAAAGTACATTTTTAGATTAAAGTATAGTTATATGACTTTCTTCTTTCTCTTCCCTCCCTCCAACCCTTATTGTCCTGCTGTGGTTTGAATGAGAATGCCCCCCTGGATCTTGTACTGGAATGCTTGGTTCCTGGTTTAGTGGGCTGTTTGGGAAGGATTAGGAAATGTTGCCTTGTAGAAGTAGGAGTGTCACTGGGGAGAGGACTTTCAAGTTTTAAAGCCCACCGTCCATCTGCTACATATGTGTAAGAAGTCTAGGTCCAGCCCATGTGTGCTCTTTGGTTGGTTCAGTTCTTTTGGTTCAGTCTCTGTGATATTCCATGGGCCCAGATTACTCGACTCTTTTCTTGTGGTATTCTTGACACTTCTGGCTCCCTCAATCCTATCTCCCCCTCTTCCACAAGATTCCCAAGTTCAGCTGTGGGTCTCCGAATCTGCTTCCATCAGCTGCTGGATGAGGCCTCTCACTAGACAGTTATGCTAGGCTCCTATCCGCAAGCATAGCAGAGTATCATTAACAGTGTCAGGAGCTGGCTCTCTCATATGGGGTGGGTCTCCCCTTCTCTGAGAAGAAGGAGGCAGGGAAATGGGGCCTGGGGTGTGAGGGGGGCCTGGGAGGAGAAAGAGGGGACTGGATCCTTAGCGTTTTTCTTTCCTTTCATTAATTTATTTAATCACTTTACAGCCTGATAGCAACCCCCTTTCCTGAGGAGAAGTGGAAGGAGGAAAGGGGGAAGAGGAAAAGACAGTGGGACTGGGAAGAGAGGAAGGAGGGGCCTTTGATCAGGATATAAATTAAATAAACAAATAAATTAGTAAGAAAAAAGAATAAAGGTTATTTAAAACATACTCAGAAAGCTCTTGGACAGTAAATGTTACTGTTTCATTATCATGTGATTAGTAGGGTTTATTAATACTGAATTTTTTGCAATTATTATTCTCTGTAGTCTTTAATTCTTTCTTTTGATCCTTTCTGAAAAGTAGAAAATTTAATAATGATTGTTATTGCTAAGGCTTAATCATATAACATACTGAGTCTGAAATCATTCATTCTTTCTCATTCTTTATATTTGGAGTATATATTAAATTAAAGTCACCTATTTTTAACATAAGAAAGAGACAAATAATGAATAAAGTATCTAATTAATCTTTCACAGCTAAGCTTTAAAACAAAGAAGACTGTCAAATTATTTATCATGTAATTCGTCACTCTCTTTTATTTTCAGAAGATAATGGAGAGGTATCCTTGATCCAAGTAGCATGGCAGGGTACATTTGGTTACTTCCTAGAGCTATATATGAAAACACCAAAAAATACTACTGTAGATATTTTAGTGCCTTAATTAGACCCTTTCTTCTGTGTTCCCTCTTCTGTTCATCTTCTGCTGTGGACCGTAACTGCTTAGTACTTTGGTAATAATGATGACAGTTCTAATGGATACCAAGTCTCTAGACTAGTATTGAAGTCCCTGAGCTATGATAAAAGATGGTTGATTTTTTTTCCCACTTTCTTAGCTCTAAGGTCTAATGGCTCTTTATTACAGCTTCATTTATTTCCTTCTAATCCCAACCAGAAGCTTGAATTTAAAATCATGAAATCAAAACAAAATAGAATGCATTTGGGAACCATTTGGACTGAGCTAAGGTACTTTAAATGGCTTCCATGAGAGTTAAATAAAACATGTGTGAGGTACCTAACAGTACTAACAGAATATTCATTTGTTAATCTGTTTTCTTCGTCTTAAAAAAAAAATCTAACTTTTTTGGGTTTTTTGTCATCTATATTTGGATCTTCTACAACAGTCAAACATCTTTATGTTACTCCTTGGGGCCAATTCACAAGTCACCTGCTTAACTGATCCTTCCAAGATTATCATTAAAGGATTTAGTTAGTTACTTGATTAGTTCTTTGAGGATAGTAACCTTATTTCCTATAAAAATTTCCAAGAGCAATGATTGTAATGGAAGTTTTGGATTCTTTAAAAACTTAGATATGTTATAAAAATATGTTTTGATTTACTTCCAAGTATGGGGTTGTGGTTTGGGCTTTAGTTTGTTCCCAGCTGGTAACTGTATTGTGTGGGGTGTGGTCACTGCCAGCTGGTAATGGCGCCTAGTGCTGCACAGAGAGGCATGTGGTCTAGGGCTCTGAGGATACAAATATGGGAGCCCAGAAAGAGACAGTGTGCTGTGGTAGTGTGTGGCGAGTGGCACTTTGTAAAGACAGAGAGAAACATTTCAATGCAGCGGCTTAGGGGGCACGGATTGCTGCATCTGCTGATGATGAAGATTAGTATGACCTTTGAAAGAACCCATCGACTCCGAACAGCTGGGAGAAATAAAGGGTTCCATGCCCCCGTCCCCATATCTTCCCCTCTCCTACATAGGGTTGGGGGTTGGAAGGGAGAGGCTTTAAGGAATCCTAATAAAACACAGTTTAAAAAAAGAGTGCTACAAATAAGACAATTAGAACTCCGTTTTTAAAATAAATAATTTAAAACTGGATCATGAGTTTGAATGTAAGGTCAGATATGCTGGCACTTATAAAGACCCTGTTTGTGCTGGGTTTAAGTTAAAAATCACAATATCAAAAGTCAACCAGATCTTACTATCTCCCGCTTTTTTTCTAAAGTTCGCTGCACTCTGCCCAAAGTTTGGTTATGAGTTTCAGCATCTGCTTTGATATACTGCAGGGTACAGTCTTTCAGAGGCCCTCTGTGGTAGGCTCCTGTCCTGTTCCCTGTTTTCTCCTTCTTCCACTATTCACCCTGTTTGTCTTTCTGAGTGAGGATTGATCATCTTCCCCAGGGTCCTCCTTCTTGCTTAGCTTCTTTGAGTATAGAGATTTTAGGATGTTTATCCTATGTTACATGTCTAACATCCACTTAGGAGTACATACCGTGTGTGTCTTTCTGCTTCTAGGACGATCTTTTCTAGATCCCACCATTTGCCTGCAAATGTCATGATTTCCTTGTTTTTAATTGTTGTGTAGTATTCCATTGTGTAAATGTACAATTTCTATATCCATTCCTCAGTTGAGGGACATCTGGGTTATTTCATGGTTCTGGCTATTACGAATAAAGCTGCTTTTAACATGGTTGAACAAATGTCCTTGTTATATACTTGAGCATATTTTGGATATATGCCTGGAAGTGGTATAGCTGAATCTTGAGGAAACACTATTCCTAATTGAGAAAGCACCAGATTGATTTCCAAAGTGGTTGTACAAGTTTACATTTCTAACAGCAATGGTGGAGAGTTCCCCTTTCTCCACATCCTCTTTAGCATGTATTTTCACTTAAGTTTTTGATCTTAGCCATTCTGATGGGTGTGTGGTGAAATCTCAGGGTTGTTTTGATTTGCATTTGGGGAGGGAATCTTAGGAAAGAAGGGGGAGACAGTAAGACCTGGAGAGAACAGGAGCTCCTCAAGGAGAGCTACAGAACCAAGAAATCTGGACACAGGGGTCTTTTCTGAGACTAACACTCCAACCAAGGACCATATATTGATATTACCTAGAACCACTGCTCAGATGTAGCCCATGACACCTCAGTATCCAAGTGAGTTTCCTAGTAATGGGAACAGGGGCTGTCTCTGACATGAACTCAGTGGCTGGCTCTTTGATCACCTCCCCCTGATGGGGGGAGCAGCCTTTCCAGGCCACAGAGAAGGACAATGCAACCAGTCCTGACCAGACCTGATAAGCTAGGGTCAGATGGAATGGGAGGAGGTCCTCCCCTATTAGTGTACTTGGAGAGGGGCATGAGAGGAAATGAGGGTGGGAGAGTGGGATTGGGAGGGAATGAGGAAGGGGGCTGCAGCTGAGATAAAAAATGAATGAACTGTAATTTTTTTTATTTTTATTTTCTTATTTTTATTATTAGCTGCATTTTATTAACCCTGTATCTCAGCTGTATCCTGCTCCATCATTCCCTCCCAAACCCATCCTCCTTCCCTCATCTACTCCCTGCCCCTTTCCAAGTCCACTGATGAGGGAGGACCTCCTCCTCTTTCATTTGACCCAGTTTTATCAGGTATCTTTAGGACTGGCTGCTAAGTCCTCCTCTGTGGCCTAGCAGAACTGCTCCTCCCTTGGGGGGTGGGGTGGTCAAAGAGCCTACCATTGAGTTCCTATCAGAAATAGTCCCTGTTCCCCTTACTAGAAAAACCCACTTGGTTACTGAGCTACCACGGGCTACATCTGAGCAGAGGTTCTATCCATACATGGTCCTTGATTGGAGAAACAGTCTCAGAAAAGACCCCTGTGCTCAGATATATTTGGTTCTTGTGGAGCTCCTATCCTCTCCATGTAATTAATTTATAAAAAAAATAAAAATTTAATTAAAAAAAAGTCAACCAAAGGCCAGTTGTACAGTGTCCACCCATCAACCCAGCACTTGGGAAGAAAGGCCATGAGGCTCATGAGCTTAGACCAGCTTGGGCTATGTAGAGAGACTCTCTAGAAAAGCAAAGGCTAAAAATAAATCAAGGCTCTAAAACAGAGGAGACAAGAATATAATTAAAACAAACTATTGTGGATATAAACATGTTTTTGTTTTGGTGTGGGAGGTGGGCCTGATTCAAATGGCCCATAGCAGCAGACTATTTGCTTCATATGGGCTCTGAGAGGAACTTTTTGCCAGCTGCTGATAGTTTAAATCTGAGTACTCTGGAGAGAGAATAAATGTGTCTCTACAAGAACAAAATGAAAGAATTAATATCTAGAAGATAGAAATAAGGTGGGTGTGGTGGTGCTCACACCTTTAATCCCAGCCCTCGGGAGGCAAAGGGGGGTAGATCATTGTGAGTTTGAGGCCAGCCTGGTCTACAAATTGAGTCCAAGATAACCAAGGCTACACAGAGAAACCCTATCTCAAAAAAACCAATAAATACATACACACATGCATAAATAAATAAATAATATTAAAAATAAAAAAAGAAAGAGTAGACATTGCCTGTCTTCCAGAGGAAAAGCCAAGAATCCACTGGGTGTGCAGTCCATGAGGTTGGTTGTTTCAGATGGTCTTTAGTATGTGTTGAAATCCCAAAGAAGTAGGTTTCATACAAATAAAATTAATAAAGTAACGCCTCAGCAGCAGAACAGATGAACTTGCCAGCAAGAATGAGGGCATGCAGGCAAAAGCCAAACACTTGCATCGTTTTAGTGTCTTAAATGGGCTATCACCAGAATGTGCTGCCTGGATTTAGGGTGGGTCTCTTGAACTCAAATGTTTTGGATTTAGAGCATATCTTCCTGCCACAAATCATCCAGTAAAGAAAAAAAGTCCCTCACAGATGTACCAAATGCTTGAATTGGGTTTATTCCAGATGCAACGTAGCGACAACCAAGATTTGCCATCACATGAAGCTAGGAAGATGGTTTGGACCCAGGGCAGTCGACTCACTGAAAAAAATAAA
>NW_026596040.1:14028815-14034078 GCF_907164565.1 Psammomys obesus
AATAAAATAAAATAAAATAAAATAAAATAAAATAAAATAAAATAAAAGCCAACTCATGGGGTTCCAGATACAATGAGAAGCATAATCTATATAGTAGTTAAAATAACCTGAAATGCATAAACTCATATACTTTTGTCTTCTTAACCTAAAAAGGAACACTTCCTCACTGTGTAGAAAAATTGTTACCAATATCAGTATAGTTAATAGTACAACATGGTATCTGTGCTAACAAACACTGAAAGTATCTTCTCAACAGAGACTAACATATCTCCAGAGTCTACTGACGCTGCATTAACTTACCATTTTAAGCTGCCATTTTCTCTTAAACTAGCCATATTGCACACATCACAGTAGAAGTAAAGATTTTAATGCTGTTACAGTTTCTTTAACAGAAAGGAGTAATTGCGAAAGCATAACATCATAACTAACTTAAAAAACTAAATTGGTGAGCACTACTTACCTGGTTCTTCAAACACTTGTTTAATTAATACGATTTTAGTGGTAACAGTTACATGCTTACTGAGAAAGCTTAATTAAGAAACACAATAATGAAATTAGTAAAGATACTAAAGGAAGCCATCTGGACATTCAGTCTCTCCACCCGTAATGCCCGTGTTCATGTTATGTTTTTAAAGTTCATCTAGGAACAATTTGGAGAGCTGATAGAGAAGTACCAGATGCACTTTGCAAGCTGATTATGGAGCAGATGGTTTTACGATCGCATTTGTGTTGTAAAAGGTGCCGTTCTATTATACAAGATTCACATTTCTGACACATGCTCCTTGTTTAGCGTCATCCTCCCGTCGGGGCATCTCACACAATTTTTGTTCACATCTGTTCAGTAAGTGTACAGATTGATTCTCTTAGGAGGAGATATAAATTTCCCAATTACCCTGTTGAAAGGATTTTGTGTACATAGCACTGATTCTCATATTGACATGATGACATCAGTACGACTTACAGTATAGGCAATGGTGGAAAAATCAACACAGATGTCTAAAAATCAAGCTGGAGTGTGTCCATTTCACAAAAATCTATAATCCACATAACCTCGTAAGGTGCAATATGGCCATTTTGTGGTTTTCGCAATAAACACTACAGGGTTGCTTAAGCTCAAGGTACACCACGATTTAGAAGTAAATCTGTATTAAGAACTATAAATAAAGATTGTTACTCTGAGAATTTGAAATAATAAATAACATCTGCCTTAATAAAAGGAATCAAATGTTTCCATCAAAATAGGCATACCCTTCTGAAGAAACCAATTAGGCAGCTGTGCCTTTTGTTTATACAGTAACTTTTAATTTTTTACTGCTTTCAGATGCAGCAAAATTGTTAGCATAACCTTGCCTTTTCTATAAACTCAGGCTTAGGTGTCTTCAGATCCTGGCAATTTTCCCTGCCTAATCTTTAGAAGTAAATTAATTTCAGATTTGAGTGTCCCAATGGGAATATTCCTACAATCTGAATTTGCTAAATTGGTGCTACTGTGAGGAGATCATATTCATTTAATTAGCATTTCTTAACTACTACAAATGCTCCTAGAATTGCCATTGGGAAGAAAAATTTAAGTGGATCTTTTACTTGCCTTTAAGTGACTCTTAGTCCAGCTCAGCAAGATATTCCCAATGGTCTTTCATTTTAAGAGTAACCAATAATCATCTAGGGGGACTTACAGGTCACTCCATAGGAGGTAATTTATGTCTGGAACTGTAAACCTAAACAACCACCCATAGCTGATGAAGGCATGGATGTTAGAGGACAACCTATTACTGCCTCTATACTGCTTCAACCAGTATAACTCCTAAATGCCTTCTAAATACTTATCCCTATTTGAACAGGTAAGTGTCGCTCTCGCCCTTCACCAAAGAAGCTTCTTTTTGCAGCAGATGAAGACCATTACAGAAAGCCACCCAGCCAAAATGTAGGGACAACGGACTATGGAGTGTACATCCCCAACCGACCCACCCACACCAACTCCAACACTTGTGGCTCAGAAAAATTTGAGGAGGGCTCTAAGATTATAAAAGCCATAGTACCACAACGGTCACTGCAGGATAGTGTCTTCTAAGTATGAAAAGGAGGTTCTACCCTTAAAAATCTCAGAGCTATAGTCACCTAAGCAAGAACTACACAATGACATCACCAGTTGAAATGCCAGTGCAGATGGTGGAAACCACACAAGACCCTACCCCTAGAAGAAGAGTTACAGGCAATTAATAGCTGCTGGGAGAGATGGATAATCAGTCTTCTCCAGAGATGAGCTCCTCATACCAATCTCAAGGGCTCAGCCCTAAATACATCCAAATATGTGCTCAGCAACTGTGTTTACACATCCACACATACGTGTACATGTGAGTACATATATGCTTACATAGATGTATTAACAATGAAGAGGTCATGAACTTGAGCAGGGTGGGGAGTGACACAGAAGAATTCTGATGGGTAGATGAGAAAGTGGAAACAAATATAGTATCCGTGTATGAAATTCTCAAAAAAATTCTAAATTTTTAATTAAAAGATAAATAATTAATTGCCGCTTATGTCCCTAAAATGAATGAAAGAAACAAACATATGCCTGATAATCAATCAGGTTGAAACAATTTTATAAATTTTAATGAGATTTATTAAAACGTGAAGTTTATTAAGAGTTTCTAAAACTCATTTTTCATTTATTTATGTATTAATTTAGTCTCTTTACAGCCTGATTCCAGCCCTCTCCCCCCTACAACTCACTAATAACAGCAACCTTTGATACTTTCTGTTTCAATGGTTGCCTTGATATCAATTTTTGGTTTTGCAAATAAATGGCAAGTTTTTGTTAACTATAAAATAAAATCATTTGTTATTACATTAAAAAAAATAATTGCATATGATATGGGTGCATATATGTGTGTCTCAGAGAGAATGACATATTAGGTAGATTATAGATCATACAAATATTACATGTAATTACAAACTTGTGATGCTGTACTGTAAAATAAAAATACACACATGATTACATATATGAGAGAATTTATATTGCAATGAACAGACATTAAAGTAAAGTATACTGAAGATCTAGGAGATGAAGGACAAGCCATGAGTTGCTGAAAGCACTGGAGGAATTCAGAAAAATTAAACCATGTATGGGTAGAAAATGAAATCAGTCAGGTAAGAGATACCCGTTCCAGGAGGGTGGGCATCTTGGGCTTCCAGCATCACATTAAACAGATAGTTCATGAGCAATAGCCCTAGGGGTCTCTGATACCAGCTGGAATGATAATGTTTTGAATGATGGAAGGAGACAAGTATCTTGCCAGAAGCACACCTGAAGACTAAATATTTATCAGGTAGAGAAACCAAGCAGCAGAAATAGCCTCAGCAAAGTTACAGAGCTTTGGACAGCTAGGGCCTTCTGGGGAGTACAAGTCACTCCTGAGAACTGGAATACACAGCCCCAGGCATAGGGAGGCATCAGAAAAGGCCCTTAGGTTGCTGTTACTTAGCTACAGATTGACAGGAGAGAGGTCCTCCAGGGCTACTGCAATGCGCGACTAGCCCTGAAAATGAGACAATGTTCACTTTTTAAAAGCCAGAAGACAGGGTTTTTTGTTTTGGTTTTGTTTTTTGTTGTTGCTGTTGTTTTGCCTTGTTTTGTTTGTTTGTTTGTGGCCAAAGGAAAATATTTAATTGCATGTGGATGAAAATATCCTTCTCTTTTTTTAATCATGGTTTTTTTTTTGGCAATGCAAACTCAGTAGCATCATAAAGTCCAATCAACTGGTTGAACTTGATCCTCCCCCCTGCCCACCACCATCAACCTGCAAACTGGCAACTATGTATTGTAATAAAAATAGCAAAGGTAGTTCCAAGTTTTCCACAAGTAACTTAGCCTCTGTAACTTGGAGTCTGTGGTGGTTTGAATAGGAATGGCCTCCATAGATTGCTGGGCCATAGGCAGAGGCACTGTTAGGAGGGGGGGCCTTTTTGGAGTGGGTGTGGCCTTGTTGGAGTAGGTCCGGCCTTGTCAGAGGAAGTGGGTCCTTGCGTGGGCAGGCTTTGAAGTCTGCTATACTCAGGCTACACACAGTATGGCTCACAGTCCCCTTCTGCTGCCTGTGGATCAAGATGTAGAACTCTCAGCCCTCCAGCACCATGTCTGCCCGGATGCTACCATGCTTCCCGCCATGACGATTATAAACTAATCCTCTGAAACTGTAAGCCGGCCCCAATTAAATCTTTTCTTTTAAAAGAGATGCTGTGGTCATGGTGTCTCTTCATACCAATTGAAACCCTGAGACAGAGTTTTTGTAACTACAAAATAATTCAATTTTTACTGACTCATATGAGAAACGGGAAATTTTTCTCTGTATTCTTAGCTTTACTATCTAAATATCTTCTAGCAACTCTACCATGACCACTTTTTTGTCTGTTTCTCTACTTCCTATCCATGAGTACATCGTATTTACATCACCCTTCCCCCTTCCTCCTCCAACTCCCCTTGGGTCCCCACTGACAGCCCCTATTGAATTCATGTCAGTATTGCCCGTATTTAAATGTATTTAGTATTTTCCTCAGAAGAAAGCAATCTCCCTCCCTCTTCAGTCATTGACTGCCTATAGTTCTTCCTTCAGGAGTGCGTCCCTATGGGATTTTTTTTTCCACATTCATTAGGAGAATTAACTACTGTTATCATAGGAAATTCTCTGCAACATATTTAATATAAGGAAAGAAGTTTATTATGAAAGAGGAGAAAGGGAGGAGCACCCTGAAAGGCGAGAAACTGAGAAAGCAAGAGAGAGAAAGAGAGACAGACAGAAGGGGGGAGAAAGAGAGAAAGAGAGAGGAGAGAGAACAAGCCACTGCCTTTATCTGGTGCTTCCATGGCAGATGATGTCCATGGCAGATGATGTCAATGGTTTCTAGGCAACCTAGAAGCTGGCTATTCAGAACAGCCTAAAAACTACTACCAAGTTACTAAATTGATCATTTACAACTGCCTTCTAAATACTGATCCTCATATCCACAGAAAAAGTAGCTCTCACACCGAATCAGAGAAACACCTTTTTGCAGTGGACAGAGGCTATTATACAGATAGGAAATGAGTCAAAATGCAAGAATAAGTGACAGTAGATTGCTCAGACTCATATGGAACATCTATAACACAACTGCAACAATAAAAAGGGATATTGAAAATGAATGAGAAAAAAAGAAAGAGAGAGAAAGGAAGAAAGAGAAAGAAAGAAAGAAAGAAAGAAAGAAAGAAAGAAAGAAAGAAAGA
>NW_026596040.1:14034088-14045735 GCF_907164565.1 Psammomys obesus
AGAAAGAAAGAAAGAAAGAAAGAAAGAAAGAAAGAAAGAAAGAAAGAAAGAAAGAGAAAGAAAAGGAAGGAAGGAAGGAAGGAAGGAAGGAAGGAAGGAAGGAAGAGAGAGAGAAAGAAAGATAAAGAAAAGGAAAGGAAACATGACTGCTCCTAGGTATGATGGAGGAGATGGTATATTGTAGATAAAGGGGAGCGCTAAGCCAGAGACAGGGACAGTTGGGAGAGTCCAGAGTGGATATGTCTAGACTGACCTATGCCACAAGGAGAAAGGAGAAAGAGAAGAGAAAGGGGAACCACAACAGCCAGGAGGCCCAAGGTACAAAGAAAGCAGATAACCAAAATGGTTGGATTATATAGTAAAAAGCAGCACAGCCCCCTGAGCTAGAGAGTTCAGGGTGCGCAGCAGGGTATGCTAGCCAGGGCGTGCTAGTAATAGGTTGGGACTGAGGGGCTACCTGGGGAACCTGGGAGCCAGCATCTGCTTTGATATGTTAAATAGGCACCTTAGCCTTTGATACCTACTCAAGATTTCAGTCAGGTTGTTTTGCCTTGAGTTCTGCAAAGGCTGATTCTGTAATTATATATTTATTAAATGTGATGGCTATATCAAAGATGTTTTTACAGACTGAAGCTGATGGTGCTCTGACAAATGTATCCAGTAGACTACAACAACTTTTTAGACATTAGGACAAAAAATGTTACAGATATCCTTTATCTTCCTGCAGATCAAACAGTTATGGAAAGTTCTAATGGGACTTTAAAGGAAATGCTTCTACAACAGAAGGGGGACATGGGCTCTCCCAAAGATAGATTAAATGATGCTCTATTGAATTTAATTTTTGAATTTCTATGAAACAAATAGTACAACTGCCAAGAGAGACACTGGATTATGAAAAAAAAAACTGCTGAATTAGAATAACCCATTTATTTTAAAGATGCATTAACTTCAGAATGGAAGGAAGTGTGTTGCATTGAGGCTTTGTCTTTGTTTCAATAGAAGAAAAGCTATGGATTCCTTCAAAATTGATAAAGATTAGATTTGACCAGGGGAAACCTCCTGAAAATCTTGTCTACAGACATGAAAGAAGAAACCATGGCAGAAAAAAAAATGAGTAACATAAATTGAGGATCCTTCTACATGGGAATAGCTCTGAGCCTGGCTGAGACATGAGAACATGTCTCTGCATAGCCAATAATTCTTGTTGGCTACAGAACTTATGCCATCCTTTCATATGGCATAGATGAAAATTTATGTTACAGTTTGGTTATACAGTTCAAACTAAATTTAAGGAAAGACAAATGCCTTCCTGCTCAAAGAGCAGAGTATCATCTTTAGCTTAATTGTACACACTCATATTCCATACATGTATTAATACAGAAATGCATATTAGCTTTAAAAGTTTATGTTTACAGAACAAGAGGACCAAACACTAAAAACAAAACAGTAGCCCAGGTGATTCAGCCTCACAGACTGCCTCAATAGCTGTTTCCTCAAAAATCAGCAATCACAGAAACTTCTATATGGCTAGCTAGACTGACCACCATCACAGACTGTTCTAGGCAGTACTTCAATTAAGCCCTGCACTTTTCCATCACACTGATACTGGACAAGTTATAAAGCTAGCTCTCCCAGGATTTGGTCATTATCCCAATTTTCTTAGGTTCCCCCCCCAAAAAAATGTTACCCCAAGATATCATAAAACAACTTTAAGAGAACAATGTTCCATTCCCCTCCTCCAAAAAATGGGGTGGATGGTTTTTGTCATTTGGTGAGTGATGGATGTTTGTCATCATTTAAGGGGGATTGGTTGCAAGTTGTTAATGGTCTTAGTCGGGAAGCAGACAAAGTAAAACAGGGTAGATTTGTGGATCTCTCTTTCTTTCTTTTTCTTTCCTGTATCCTTCTTTCTGTTCTATCTAATATTAGGGAATAGGGGGAGAGGAGATGAAAGGAAAAAGGGGGGATATAGAAATGATAGAATAAAAGGGTATATTGTTGAATCTACTTTCACACAAAAACACATTCAACAAGCCAAAACTTTTATACTGGTATGGATCTTTGTATATTGATACAAACTTAAGGTTATTTTTGTTACAACATACTATATATATGTTTCAACTCTTGTAAAAGTTATTCTGCCTATGTAACTCATTTTTAAAAATGCAATGTGATGTTATAGTTCTTTTGTAAGCTCCTATTACGAACTGTTTAGGATAATTTAAAAATGCAAGTTAATAGTCAATCAAACTTATGCTCATGTTAGGTACTAGTCTAGTTAATCACAAAATAAGCTTTATTTAGCATCTTGTAAATGTTTTTTAAAGTTATTCAGATAGCAAATAGCTAGAAACAAGCAACATTTGCCTATTCAGATATACTTTAGATAGATAAGCTTCAAAAGCCTTAGAGATCTACAGAATATGGCCTTTAAAGATAGTTTATTAATAAAAGACTCTTTTGGACAGTGAGACATGTCGGTTCCTGGCAGCACACCCATTCTAGCTGAAACAACAAAATGAGTATCAAACACCCTCCATATGCAGTTTGTTTCAATTATGGAAAGCTAGCCACTGGATAACAAACTACGCTTGCTTCAACTGCAAGCAGCATGCTGTTTAAGCTGTGGATGGGCAGAACACACTGGAGAGTTGACGGCCAAGCTTTGCCAAGACCAAGTATGCAGTCCTTCCTAATTTCTGATTCACAAAGAAAAAGCCTGTCATATACTTGGCTAGAAGGTGAAAGATGATGCCTCAACATTGCTAAGAAATTCTAGGAGACTGACAAGGCAGCCAGATGTCTGTCGTTTCTATAGTTTTGGAAGCTTCTTGCTCCACAACTCCTGTGTACTCGGGTAATGTTTATTCTTCTTAGGTTTCTGAAGGGGTTGAAAATAGTTATAGTTCAGCCAGGACTTCAATTAAGCCTTGCACTTTTCGATCACACAGAGACTGGACAGCGAATGATACAGCTAGCTCTGATAGGGTCTCACATATAAGATTAAGTTGTTTATAAAAATGTTTTTGGGTCTAAGTAGATGTTTTTAGGTTGATAAATGAAATTTATAATAAAAAGTGATTTAAGTGCAAAATTCCAAAGTCACCAAAATAGGATAGATAGTGGAGCACTTTCTCCAAGATTGCCAAATACAAATGGACTGGACATTGTGAATGTGACTCTTACCTGATAGCTTTCATAGTTATTCTAATTGTATACAGTTTTTTTATTGCAAGAGAAAATATCATTGGACTAAAAGGGGGATATGTTGGGGGATAGTTTTGTGCACTGTGTGCTCAGGCGCTGATTTCTGTGCCCAAAGATCTGGCTGCAGTCCAGATGGGGCCACTGTCATTATTAAAGAGCTCCTGCATTGATATTGTGTAAAAATTGTTCTCCATCCTCTCTAATTGGTTAATAAAGAGCTGAACAGCCTATAACTGGGAGGAGAGTTGAGGCAGGGCTTCCAGTCCCAGTGAAGGAGAGAATAGGTTGAAGAAGATCACCATGTGGCCATGAGGAAGAGGTTGCCTTGAGAAGAAAGTCACCATAAGGACACAGATGGATCAGAAGCCGAGGCAAGACTAGATGGCAGGTAAGACAGTACATGGCTGGCAAACAGTCCAGACCACCATACGCAGTTTAGAATAGATGAGTATCTAGCCAGCTATAGTGCTTTGAAGCTTATTAATAGATGTAATGAGTCTCCATGTCATTATTTGGGAGCCAGAACAGGAGTAGAAAAACCCATACTATTATTTTTACGGTTATTATTGTTCCAGGTTTGAAATCTAAGAGAAAGTTCTTAGCTTATAGCAAAGATGAGGGAGGAGATAAATGCATACAAACTGATTTGAACACTATGCACACATATATATATCAAGCTGTGTGGGCTAGTTATATGTCAACTTGAAACAAGGTAGTGATTCTCAGCCTGTGGGTTGAGACCCCTTTCACAGAAGTAGTCTAAAACCATCTAAAAACACAGATATTTACATTATGATTCATAACAGCAGCAAAATTACAGTTTTGAAATAGCAATAGGAATAATTTTATGGTTGGGGGTCACCACAATATGAGGGACTGTCATAAAGGGTCACAGCTTTAGGAAGGTTGAGAGCCATTGAGCTAGAATTATCAGAGAGGAGAAAGTCTCAGTTAAGAAATGCTTCCATAACATAGGGCTGCAGGCAAGCCAGTAGGGCATTTTCTTTTTTTAAAAAATTTCTTTTGTTATTATTATTAATTACACTTTATTCACTTTGTATCCCCCATAAGCCCCTCCCTCCTTCCCTCCCAATCCCACCCTTCCTCCCCCTTCTTCACGCATGGCCCTCCCCAAGTCCACTGATAGGGGAGGTCTTCCTCTCCTTCCTTCTGATCTTAGTCTATCAGATCACATCAATGGCTGCATTGTCATCTTCTGTGGCCTGGTAAGGCTGCTCCCTCCTCAGGGGGAGGTGATCAAAGAGCAGGCCAGTCAGATTAATTATTAATGTGGAAGACCTCAGCCCATTGTGGGTAAACCATTCCAGGTCTGGTGGTCGTCCAGGGCTCTATAGGACAGCAGGCAACAAGCCATGGAAAGCAAGCCAGTAAGCAGCACCTGCATCAGCTCCTGCCTCCAGGTTTCTGCCCTGGTTAGAGTTCAGCACATCACTGCCTTTGATGATGAACTGTTGCATAGAACTGTGAGTGAAATAAACCCCTTCCTTCCTAAGCTGCTTTTGGACATGGTGTTTCATCATAACACTAGTAACCCTACCTAGGACACAAGCATGCCACGGTGTTGTGTTAATGTTCATAAGGGTTATGTTTTATGCTGGGAATGCCAAGCTGGAACTAGATGATGCTGCAGAGAGTTGCTGCATCTTATGGTGAAGAGATCTGAATTTTATCTTGCAACCAATGAGGAAATACTGACCAGTTTTGGGATGGAAGTGGTATGGTTGCACATCCTTTTCCCAATCACTCTTCTGGGCAGAAGACAGAACTTCCAGTGAACACCATCAATGCAGAAGCAGAAGGACCAGCCAAGAAGACTGTTCCAAGGTTAAGTGAGAGGTGATTCATGCCCTGGAAGTAAAGGGCAGCTGAAAGGTGACTGACGCCCCAGATAGAGATGTTGCAGGTGAAAGGAAAGACTTGAAGAGAATGAGGCAAGCTCAGGAGAAAGAACCATTTTCACAATTAATGCAAAATAAATAAATAAATAAATGAGAAGCGTTCATAACATCAGGTTTGTGGAACAAATCCAGTCATGATATAAGTAATGGAAACTAAGAAGGACTGTAACAGGGGAAGTAATGTGAACTGGTTTTATGACATAGGAGGAATACGAGTGAGAACTAATCAAAAAGCATTTGGGTTAGACTGATAGGACGTGAATGAAAATTCACGTGAAAAACCTCTTTGCCGTTTTCAATATTGAGTTTCCAATGTTCAGCTCCCTGTCAGCGTATAGCTAGCCTAAATACTCGATTCTAAAAATGAAAATTAGCAGGAGAAAAGCATGAAAATCAAAAGGGATTCACAAGATTCAGAGAGCAGTATAGTCTCACAGATAAAAAGTAACACTTAATAGTGATTGAAATAATGAGCAGCTGGAAAAGTACAGCTTATTTTGGTATTTTTGAACTTATGACACTTTTAAGAACAGAAATATCATAGTTCTGAACAAATTTCCTATTATGTAGCCTACTAGGTTATGGATTAAGTAAACTGTAAGCACCCTTCACATTCTTAAAATAGCTACCGAGTTGAGTCAAACTAAACTCACAATTTTCCTGACACCTCAGTACATATGGAACAAGGACCTACACAGCTCCTCTTTCCTGCTAGGCACTGATAACTCTATCTTTTTGGATTCGATACCAGTTAGCTGTGCCATTCTGAAAACCACAGTATTCAGCCAGTGATAAACGATACTCAGCCCCTGTGAGATACGTGAAATAGCCATTTCGCTGTTTGGTTTAAATGAAAGCAGTCTCTCTTCAAAAAGAAAAGAGGAAGGGACATTCAAGGAGCTCACAGATTTTACAGGAATCAATAGGGCTATCCCCAGGATTATAAAAGCAGGATTATAAAAGGATTATAAAAGCCTTCTCTCTCTGAGGGAGAGAGAAGGCGCTCTGTGAAGCGGCCTGCCAGTTGCTTGGAACTTCAGTTCTCATTAGCTGCTGCTGGTTACTCTCCTGTCAGCAACCCCAACAAACTTGTTTCACAAAGCTAGACTTGATGGAATTTCTTCTTTATCTGTTGCTATCTGGTATGAGCAGCTCTTCTCATGTACAAGAAAAGCCATACATTATAACAGTGAGAAACTTTCACACAATAAAGAATTATTTCATGAATGGGTATTTATGTCTGGGATTGTATGCAAATACCCTAAGTCACTAAACATTTCTGTGTAGAGACTGAGAATGGGATGTGATACACCATTGCTACTAACCACTATATTGAAATGTATTAACCGTATGAATCTTTCTGATGTTAAATACAATGTGGGAATTTAAAACTATGCTGCCCAAAAGTAAGAAAATAATGTCACATTCGTGTCTACAGAAAGACCCTTAATTTTGCACTGTTGCAGAAGAATTAACTATGAAGTAATATTAAAACCCAAAATTCCAGCTTTTGATTTCATTGTTTAACAGAGAGTTATACAATTCACTACTGTGCTGATTTCATGAGTCCATTTTTCTGGTTTCTGTTTATAGAAATCTAGAATAAAAGTACATAGAATCATTTAAAATTAAAATATTAGTAATTTATAATTAAAACTGGCATTTGTTAAACTACTTCTATCAGTATATAGTTAGCATTTTCATATGAACTGATTTTTGAAACATTTGCACAATGTCAGACCAGCCTCATTTCATCTGCTCAACCTTGTCTATCTATCTTTACGTCAAAGAGTATTTATTCATTCTATTAATCCTTTATCTAACAGAATACTGAAGAGCTTTATTATATTTTGGTTTTCAGTTTGTTAATTATTGGTGACTGGGTATATACTAAGCAGGATATAATTGTTTGGCTACATGCAAGACACTGTTTTAGAGGCAACTGCAACCCAGAATTTAGCAACTCCTTTAGTTTACCCTCCATCTGTCTGTAGCCCTGTACTGACATTCTCCAGCAGAAGTCAGACAGCATGAAAGTATATGCTCCTATGAAGCAGTGTTATCTTTCCAAGATAAAGACAAGAAACTTGTGACTACTTAATTTCAGCACCATAAAAGTATATATATATGTTTTTTCTCTAATAGCAAGAACTGTACCAATCCTATTTAGAACTCATTTCTATTCTGATAAAGACATATAAAACATTCAAATCACCATATTATCACACATACATAATCAACCACCACTTTCAAAGTATAAAATAAATTAGGTCACTTGAGGAATAAATTAAGAAAAGAACATGGTTTTATAACTTCTTTTCAAATCTTTTTATTGCTTATACTTTAAAAAACTACGTGTGGTAGATTTATCCTATATTATATGTCTATATGAGTGAGTATATACTGTATGTGCCTTTCTGCTTCTGGGATAGCTCACTCAGGATGATCTTTTCCAGGTCCCACCATTTACCTGCAAATTTCATGATTTCCTTGTTTTTCATCGCTGAAGAATATTCCATTGTGTAGATGTACCACAATTTCTGTATCCATTCTTCAGTTAAGGGGCATCTGGGTTGTTTCCAGCTTCTGGCTATTACAAATAAAGCTGCTACAAACATGGTTGAGCAAATGCCCTTACTGTGTACTTGAGCCTCTTTTGGATATATGCTTAGAAGTGGTATAGCTGGATCTTGAGGAAGCACTATTCCTAGTTGTCTGACAAAGCTCCAGATGGATTTCCAGAGTGCTTGTACAAGTTTCCATTCCCAGCAGCAGTGGAGGAGGGTTCCCTTTTCTTCCCCACCTCTCCAGCATGTGTTGTCACTTGAGTTTTTGATCTTGGCCATTCTGACATATAATATAGGATAAACCTACTACAATATGTACACCTAAAAAACTAATCTAGAGGGAGGTCTCTGGCTAAAATGCTCAATCCCCATTCAGAAAGGCAAAGAGGAAGGACATCAGAAGAAGAAAACAGGAAACAAGTTAGGAGCCTCCCAGAGAGGGCTTCTGAAAGGCTCTGCCCTGCAGACTATGAAAGCAGATGTTGAGACTTATGGCCAAACTTTGGGCAGAATGCAGGGAATCTTATGAAAGATGTGGAAAATAGTAAGATCTGGAGAGGACAGGAGGTCCACAAGGAGAGCAACAGAACCAAAAAATTGAACACAGGCGTCTTTCCTGAGACCAATACTCCAACCAAGTACCATGCATGGAGATAACTTAGAACCCCTGCACAGATGTAGCCCATGGCAGCTCAGTATCCAAGTGGGTTCCATAGTAATGGGAATAGGACTGCTTCTGAGATGAACTGGTTGGCCTGTTCTTTGATCACCTCCCCCTGAGGGGGAAGCAGCCTTACCAGGCTACAGAGAAAGACAATGCAGCCACTCCTGATGAGACCTAACAGACTATGATCAGAAGGAAGAAAAAGAAACCCTCCCCTACCAGTGGACTTGGGGAAGGGCATGCCTGGAGAAGGGGAAGGAAGGAAGGGATTGGGAGGGGAGGAGGGAGGGAACTAGAGGGGGATACAAAGTAAATAAAGTGTAATTAAAAATAAAATAAATTAACTTAAAAAAACTTATATGTGCACACACACACACACACACACACATACAAACACACACACATATATTGACAGAGAGATAGACATGTTCTCCTTCCTGTATCCCTTTTCCTTTTCTCATATAATTGATTCTCTTTTTCTCCAAGACAGCTTCATTTCTATTCTTACATTATATATACACACATGATTTTATGAGTATCTATAAAATCTAGGGACCATACATGTCATCAACACAGTAATTTTCTTCATTATACTGTCTTAATTTGTAAACTATGACTATTTCCAGTCAAATCCACTTTTCTGCAAGCAATGTAACTTTGTTCTTTTTATGGTACAAAAAAAAAAAATTCCACCGTGCAAATACACATTTTCTGCACCTAAGCCTTTGTTGCTGGACACTTTGGTTCATTCCGTAACTGTTGTGACTAGTGCTGGAATAATCACTGATGCACAAGTATCTCTGAGGTAGATGAAGTTGGAACTCTCCAGGTTAAAAACCCAGGAATGGTATAGCTAAACCATCTCAGCAATTGACTTTAGTTTTTGAGAAGGTTTCATGGTGAATGGATTAGTTTATATTCTCACTAGCACAGGGTTGGGTTCACCTACCTGTGAACCCAACATTTTGTTATTTTCTTAATCATTGCCACTCTAATTGGAGTAAGGTAGATTCACATTTCTGTTAGCTAATTAAGCCGGCATTTTGTCTAATGTTTATTGGCTTTTTATATGTCATTTTTTTGAGAACTAGCTGTTCAGTGACTTAGCCCATGGCTTTATTTGGGTGGTTTGACTTTTCTTATTGCTTGGTGTTTTGGTTTATTTTATTTTGGTTTTTAAGACAGATTTTTCTCTGTGTAGCTCTGCTTTCCTAGAACTCACTTTGCAGACCAGGCTGGCTTTGAACTCACAGAGATCTGCCTGCCTCTGCCTCGTGAATGTTAGGATTGAAGGAATGTGCCACTACAACCTGGCTTATTGCTTGGCTTTTGAGCTCCGTGTACTCTGTAGATTACTCCTCTGTCAGATATACAACTAAAGAGGTTTTTCCTCATCTTTTAAGCTGTCTTTTCACTCTTTTACCTGTTTTCTGTACAAAAGCCTGCTTATTTCATAATGTCTTGTGTATCTAATACATTTCTTCTCAGGCAGTGCAAGTCTTATTCAGAAAGGATATACCTATGAGTGTATCTTGACATATTTTCTGTAATTTTTTTCTTTAATTAGTTTCAGATGTTCATTAAAATCTTCTATCAATCTACAGTTGATTTTTGTGCAGAGTGAGAAAAAGGGGTCTAGTTTCATTCTTCTGCATTCAAATACTCAGTTTTACCAGAACCACTACTGAAGACATGACCTTTTCTCCAGTGCATTTCTGGCAAATTTGTCAAAAATCAGGAGGCTATAGTTGTGTGGGTTTATATCTAAAGGACTTCTATTCTATTCCATTGATGTATATGTAAAGAGTGTTGACTTTTGTATGCTAATTTTATGCATTGCCATTTTGCTAAAAATGTTTTTCCATTTTCTGATAGCGTCTTTGCAGTTTCTTATTTATAGAATCAAATCATGTAAAAATAAGTTTATGGTTTTTACCAATTTAAAAAGAATTAATTCGATTGCTTGGTTTATTGCCTTTTAACTTCTTTAGTTCTTTATATATTCTGGATATCAGCTCTCTGTCAGATATAGGGTTGGTGAAGATCCTTTCCCAGTCTGTAGGCTGTCATTTTGTTCTGACGACAGTGTCCTTTGCTTTACAGAATTCCGTTTCATGCAATACAATTTAAAAAATGGGGTATGGAGCTAAACAGAGAATTCTCTGTAGAAGAATATAGAATGGCAGAGAAACACTTAAAGAGATGCTCAATGTCCTTAGCCATCAGAGATATGCAAATCAAAATGACCCTGAGATTTCACCTTACACCCAACAGAATGGCTAAGATCAAAAACTCAAGTGACAACACATGCTGGAGAGGATGTGGAGAAAAGGGAACCCTCTTCCATTGCTGGTGGGAATGTAAACTTGTACAACCACTTTGGAAATCAATCTGGTGCTTTCTCAGACAATTAGGAATAGTGCTTCCTCAAGATCCAGCTATACCACTCCCAGGCATATATCCAAAAGATGCTCAAGTACACAACGAGGACATTTGTTCAACCATGTTTATAGCAGTTTTATTCATAATAGCCAGAACCTGGAAATAATCCAGATGTATATCAACGAAGGAATTGATACAGAAATTGTGGTAGTTTTATACAATGGAATACTACTCAGCAATTAAAAACAAGGAAATCATGAAATATGCAAGCAAACGGTGGGAACTAGAAAAGATCATCCTGAGTGAGGTATCCCAGGAGCACAAAGACACACATGATATATACTCACTTATAAGTGGGTACTAGGCCTCTAAGATAGGATAAACATACTAAAATTTGTACACCTAAAGAAGATAAACAAGAAAGAGGACCCAGGGTAAGATGATCAATTCTCACTTAGAAAGACAAATTGGATGGACATTGGAAGTAGGAGAAAACAAGTAACAGGTCAGGAGTCTACCACAGAGGGCCTCTGAAAGACTCTGCCTAGCAGTGTATCGAAGCAGATGCTGAGACTTATAACCATACCTTTGGCAGAGTTCAGGGAATCATAAGAAAGAAGGGGGAGTTAGTATGACCTTGAGAGGACAGGAGCTCTACAAGGACCAAATATATCAGAGCACAGGGGCCTATTATGAGACTGTTTCTCCAACCAAGGACCATGCATGGATATAATCTAGAACCCCTGCTTGGATGTAGCCCTGAGTAGCTCAGTATCCAAATGGGTACCCTAGTAAGAGCAACAGGGACTATTTTTGACATGAACTTGTTATGCCAGGTTCACGGGACCCTCAGAGACCAAGAGGAGACGACTCGATGCAATTGCAAGAGAGCTTTATTACGAGAGCGA
>NW_026596040.1:14045745-14067656 GCF_907164565.1 Psammomys obesus
TCTTTATTTCAAAATGGAGTTATATTCAGGCTATCTTAAGCTCTTCAAACTCAATGCTGGCTCTTTGACCTCCCCCCGTAGTCAGTTGGTTTTTAGTTAATATCAGATGTAGTCAAGTTGAAAACCAAGATAGCCATCATACCAGCTTTAAATATATATATTTAATCTCTACAATAGCTCATAAAAACAAATGATGAAGGAAACTCTCAATTCTGTCAGTTATTAAAGAATCATCTTTCTAGGACAGTATAGACTGAAGAAGTCCTAGAAGGTTGAAAAACTTGAACCAGTAGAAATCAAATATGCAGAAAGATTATAATACATAAGAAGACTTTGGTGGTCCAGTAGAAAATTTTATGATGCTGAACCATTTATGTCCTACAGTGATGTTTCATTGGGCTAGATTTGGTCTTTTAAACAAGATGAGCAGAGTTCAGCAATAAGGAACACCTTGAACTAAGCAGATCAATATTTTTTTTAAATAAAGAGTGATAGTGACATAGAAACCTTCCCCTCCTATAAGGAGAGGGGCCATGTGACTGTAACTACTGTCTTTGGTCTATGAAAGAGAAATCTGAAGTGTTTGGAGGTAGGGACGGGCTATTGGCCCTTTTATTTTGTAGAATTATGACAGTATCTAGCACTCATCTACCATCCTGTTTTGACAGTTGACAATGCTGAGGTTCTAAATGATAGAGTGACTTTCCCATGGATTCAGAGTTAATAACTTTTAATATTTTTTTTCTAGATATGGAAGCATTATGACTCATAGTCTGTGACTCTAAAATCTCGATGACAATTCTTTTGGCAGGATTTAACTGTTCACTCAAATTTTAGCTTTCTCAGTTTTGGAAAGTTATCAGCATATGAATTTGAAATTCTTATTTTCAGATTTAGCTACCATGGAAGTCAAAAGGCCAAGTTATTTTATAATTAGCTAATTTCTGAGATTTTATGCAGGTTCCTTCAACCTATTGCTTATTCTGCCTTTATGATTACATTGATATAATTTTTATTCATTTTCTGACTCTTATAATCCTGAATATTAAAGTTTGGCTGTGCTATTTTCTATTAACAATATTCTCAATTTAACAGATACTCAGTCTCACTTTACACTTGTCATATAATTTTATAAAGCAAAACTCACATGGTAGTCTAGGTTAACACCCTGGAAATTCTGCAAGACACTGACAATAAAATGGGAAAAATCATACATAATTTCTGCTGATAATAAAATTAAGGATCTGATGGGGGTACAAGCATTTGACATGGATTATAATGTTATAAAAATTTTAAGACTTAAGAAACATAACATGGTCTAATGAAAACCACAATAAATACTTTTTATAAATATTTTAAATTATTGCGTATAGGTCATACATAGGGACCTATAGAACTGGAAAGCTATGATGTGGTAATGCTAAAATGGTCAGGGAGCTTGAATGTCAGGGCACTATTTCAGACCTCATACAATACAAAATGTAAATGGAGAGATTAAAGGGTAGAAATTGGATAAACAACATAATCTCCTTTTGAAAGAATGGCCTGGAAGCATGTAAAACTAGAATTAGGAAGATAATAAGTTTCCTAGACATTTTTACCACACAGACTCGATATGATGAGTATTGATAACAACATATGAAGGAATAAAATTTGAAAGGCAAGATAAGCAGTACCCCACAGGTACTGGAAATGAACTGAGTCAACATGAACTCACTCACAAGCCATGACAAGCTTACCCCTGAACAGATGCATCAGGGACCGCAGCCAGCTGACTGCGAGCATTTCTCTGAATTTGCTTTTGACAATGTATGTTTATCAAAGACAAGAGCTGATAAATTTACAGTGTACAAGCGTATTACGCAAATTTAACTGGAAAACTGAAATAACTGTTTAGAACCTAGATTGCAAAAGTATCTTTTAGCTTTGTAAGGTATTACATCTATTAATCTATATAATTTTTAAGGAAGGAGAATTTTATCAATGACCTTTGTCATTAATAAACTTATAATAAGCTTATATAATATTATAATAAGCTTAAAATATTACAAGCTTATATAAGCTTGTAATAAGCGTATATACAATATTATATAATGTAATAATAAAAGCAGACTGCTCAGCTATTTGATCACCTACCCTTGGAAAGGACAGCCTTGCTAGGCCTGAGAGGAAAAGGATGCTGCCAGTCCTGATGAGACCTGATAGGCTAGGGTCAGACAGAAGGGGAGGAGGGCCTCCCCAATCAGTGGACTAGGGGAGGGACATGGGAAAGGGAGTTAAAGGGAGGAAGGATGGGACTGGGAGGAGATGAGAGAGGGGGCTACAGCCAGGATACAAGTTGAATAGATTGTAATAAATAATAAATCAATAAAAATTATAAAAAGCAGACCAACATTTAGTATTATTATTGATTTTATATTCTCCACAGAAGCCTTTCCCGTGCCTTGTTTTCACACCGGGAGCCAGCTTCTATACAACCCAGTCCTTAGTTCTTCATTACACCATGAAATTTGTTGCTTCAGATACCATAAATGAGTATTTTTAACCTCAGCACTATTGACAGACAGACCACATAATTCCTTGTGGAATCAATAACAATCATTTGGTTAGGAATGGATGTAAGAAGTTTTCAATGAAAAATTACACTTTTCAGCAACAATTCTAAATTAGACAGTGATACATTCGGGAGACCAAAAAAAAAAAAAAAAAAGGAAGTCATTGGCTCATATCATAGTTTCAAATGACTTAATCTTGCAAATAAGTGGGCTGGTAATCTTTACTTAGACCATTGTATCACAGTTTAGTATCTAGGTCACTAGAGATCTTGACAAGGAGGTTTTAACATGATGTTAACAGAGGACGAAATTGATACAGTGATGAGTTCAAAAAGATGAAGCCAAAATAGTACTTGTCTTCACAAAATGAACAACAGCAATTAAGTCTACAGTTTAGTATCGACATAGCATAATCCCTCAAGGACAGGTGAGTGACAAGCTCGGCAGCTCCTTCAGCTAGCCATTGTGATTCATTTTTATTCAAAATTTCTTTTTAGGGTATTTTATCTTCTTAATAATGAAATTAATTTTAATGAGTGCCTATTAATTATAACACATAGTGAGGTTAACTCTTACATTTGCATACATATATAATTATATTCACTACCCACACCTACCCATTTTTTTACCCACTATGGTTGGTACCATTTCTGCTTCACAAAAGTCTGTTTCTCCTGAAGGGCACAGTGGCACACACCTGTAATCCCAGCACTTGGAGAGGCAGAGGCAGTGGATCTCTCTGAGTTGTGAATTCAAGGCCAGCCTGGTCTACAAAGAGTGTCCAGGACAGCCAAGGCTACACAGAGAAACCCTGTCTTGAAAAACAAAACAAAACCAAAAAGAAAAAAAAAAAAGGAAGAAAAGAAGAATTATCTTTCTTTATCTCCCTTTCTTTCCAGTACATGAGAAAAATTTAATAGTTGTCTTTCTAAGTCCATCTTATTTCATAAAACTGTCTCTGGATCTACCTATTTTCCTAAAGGTATCACAGCTCCACCCATGTTTATGTATGTGTGGGTATGTAGTTGTGTGTATGTACCTCACGGTCTGCAATCGCTCATTCCCTTGCAGGCTGATCTCATACTTTGTTATGATTGGTTCCATAATGAGCACGCATGTGCAAGCATCTCCTCTGTGTGCCAGCGGTGATTCCTTTGGGATACACAAGAAACAGTATAGTGGGATCATATGTAACTGTATTTTGAAGGTTTGCTTTGGGGTTTGTTTTTTTGTTTTGGTTTTGGTTTTGGTTTTGGTTTGTTTTTTTTTGTTGTTGTTGTTTGTTTGTTTTTGTTTTTTTAACCTCCATGCTGCCTGAACTACTGAATACCACCACCACAATTGCTCACTGAACTCAGCCTCCACATCACATTTATTTTTGCTGGCTCAGTGATAGATGTTCTGACTAGGGTGTCTATCCTGATGTTGATGGACGAATGACTGAACATATCTGCGACAAAATCCTTTTTAATGGTGACAGATTTAAAATGTTTTCTCTGAAGAGAGATTAACACCACTCAATTTAGTCTCTACCAAATTTTCATCTTTAGGACTAAAATACAGAAAAAAAAAAAAACCAAAAAAAAATGTACAACTGGCTATTGGTTTACACCTCTGTGCTCAGGGTATTTGGAAAAATGCTCCTACCAGTCTGATAAGAGCCACAGACTGTTTTTCCCCAGAAAACCTGGCTTGTTTTGAATTAAAAAATTTCAAAATACCAGCACTTTAATTTTTAAATTTTCAGTGCAAATGTGAGAAATATATTTTTAAAATGTTAACTTTTTAAATTTCTATATCTAAAAATGTTTGAGGCAACCTTTAAGAATTTATCAAAAAATTATTTATAAAATTTGTTCTAATGATGCAGTATTGATTTGAGTATTGCTTTAGTTAACTTATTTCCTCTGAATTTTTTACTTAGGCTTTTTATAGAAATATTTAGCCCTTCCTTCAAATTTAACCTCAACCACAGACTGCTCCAGAAGCCTTCTATTCAAATTACACTCCGCTCACCCACAGTGTTTGTTGTATGACTTTCCCGGGGGAGCAATGTAAAGAAATGTCTGTTCACTCCAGATAGAACAGACAGACAGACTGAAAAGATGATTCCATCCAAGTCCAGCTCCGTTGATTGGGGTTACTTACTGAAGCATGAGAAACTTGAAGGCAGCTACAGCTCAAGGAATGGTCCTCTCCCAGGCTTGTAGGAACCATAGGTAGAGGCACCATTGACAAGAGTCACCCAGTTAATTTTTTCAATTTCCTCATTTTTCTCTTTTTTTAATTAATTTATTTTTATTAATTACAATTTATTCATTTTTGTATGCCAGCTGTAGCCCCTCTCTCATCCCCTTCCAACCCCACCCTTTCTCTTTCTTCTCCTCCCATGCCCCTCCCCCAGTCCAATGATAGAGGAGGTCCTCCTCCCCTTCCATCTGACCCTAGCTCATCAAGTCTCATCAGGACTGGCTGCATTGTCTTCCTCTGTGGCCTGGTAAGACTGCCCCAGCCCCTTTAGGAGAAGGTGATCAAAGAGCCAGCCACTGAGGTCATGCCAGAGACAGTCCTGCTCCCCTTATTAGGGTACCCATTTGGACACTGAGCTGCCATGGGCTACATCTGTGAAGGGGTTCTAAGTTATCTCCATGCATGGTCATTAGTTGGAGTATAAGTCTCAGAAAGACTCCTGGGCCCAGACTTTTTGGTTCTGTTGGTCTCCTTGTGGAGCTCCTGTACCCTCTAAGTCTTTCCATCTCCCTCTTCTTCTATAAGGTCCCCTGCACTCTGCCCAAAGTTTGGCTATGAGTCTCAGCATCTGCTTTAATACCCTGCTGGGTAGAGTCTTTCAGAGGCCTTCTATGGTAGGTTTCTAGTCATCAGGGAAATGCAAATCAAAATAACCCTGAGAATTCACCTTATACCCATCAGAATGGCTAAGATCAAAAACTCAAGTGACAACACATGCTGGAGAGGATGTGGAGAAAGGGGAACCCTCCTCCATTGATGGTGGGAATGTACAACCACTTTGGAAATCAATCTGGTGCTTTCTCAGACAATTAGGAATACTGCTTCCTCAATATCCAGCTATGCCACTCCTAGGCATATATCTGAAATATGCTCAAGTATACAACAAGGACATTTGCTCAACCATGTTTGTAACCGCTTTATTCTTAATAGCCAGAAGCTGGAAACAACCCAGATGTCCCTCAACTGAGGAATGGATGCAGAAATTGTGGTACATTTACACAATGGAATACTACTCAACAATTAAAAACAAGGAAACCATGAAATTTGCAGGCAAATGGTGGGAAATAGAAAAGATCATCCTGAGTGAGGTATCCCAGAAGCAGAAAAACACACAGAGTATATACTCACTCATAAGTGGATATTAGAAATATAATATAGGATAAACATACAATCTGTACACCTAAAGAAACTAAGCAAGGAGGACCCTGGGAAAGATGCTCAATCCTCATTCAGAAATACAAACAGAATGGACATTGGAAAAGGGAGAAAACAGTGAACAGCTTTTACTTCACACAATATCAGGAAAAAGGGACCTGTGAGGATATCGTGAGCCTCCTGAGTCAGGTGATTTCCCCTTCCCTCCTCCTCTCCCTCCAAAAGAATGTTAATATGACTGCTTCCATAAGGTCTCTTTTGGGTGACCACAGCTGCTTTGTTTCAAGACAGAAAAAGAAACTTCACTATTAGATATTTATACTATGCTTATACATGATAAAATCTGTCTCCACACCAAAATTATTAAACAATATCTTTATCAGTTTCTAATCTAATGAACATAGCAAATCTCTTTTTGTAAATATATGCTGGAAATGTTTATTAAATTGAATCAAAGCCCAATTGAAAATGTGCTTAAATGTTTCCTAAGCCTTACTCTCAGCTACCATAGATTTTTGTTATAATAATCTTGAGCTTGGAGTGAGCTAATGTGTAAATAACAAAAACTGCATGTCACATATATGAAGGGATTTGCAGTTATTAAATGTATCCTATCACTAATCGTTGAACAATAATTAGGTGGCTGAGAAAGAACAGCATGGTGTGTTCACGAATTATTAAAATACTTTCCATTTGCTTCATGTGGGCTGTTACAAAACTGCCGCCAATGGCTTCATGGCAGGAGGCTACAACCGCCCCTGTTACCACTAAGACCTTTAGTATATTCGTCACTCATGAGACAGGAATACTTCTCATGTAATGTTAACATCAAGTGTAACGATGAAAATAACAGCCATTTAAACTCTTAGGAAGCAAATTTTCCTCACTTGTGTGCTGTCCTTAATCATCACAACCTGGAAGATTATTATTTCCACTTTCTGCAAGTAGAAATCTTGGCATACATGATTTCTGAAAAGCAAATATCAAAGTTTAGAGTCAAAACTGGAGATTGGGATTTTATAATCTGATTCCAAAGCTAAAGCCTCTAGCTACAAATACAAGTTGCTAAGTGTTAGCATTCTTACTTTATATATTTTAAAACTAAGTTTTATGAAATATTAATTAGCCTTTTCAGAATATTGCAATCTACAGTTCCAACAATAGGACTTTTTTTAGATTACCAGCAAGTATAAAGTTACAAATATATCTAATTATTCCAGTAGATTCAAATGAAAATTAAGCAAAACAAAACTTTTATAAGATGTTAAATTTGTAACTTGAATATTTCCTGTCTCCTACTATCCTTTAGCATATACTTATTAATTGAATCTTCAATAAATCTAGATGGTTTATTGTAGTTTTGTAGTTTGTTTAAAATAAAAATAAAAATCTTAAGCTTTTATGAAATATAAACTCTGGAGACCGATTGAGTTTCTTTTTAATTTGAGAAAGGCTCTCACATACCAATCATTCATCTAGCTTCTTCTGCGGCCTTAGGTTCAGCCAGCAATTTAGAAGACAATACTGCCACCCAGAGGATAAGAGGTTGAAATACACAGTCAAATTTTAGAGACAGTTGAGTCGCAATAATAGTCCAACTACTAAAGGCTGAAATATGTATGAAAGGAAAAAAACACACAATTCTTGATATCTTATATTTTCATCCTTGGTGCAACTAAAACATAAAGTTGCACAGATTCAAACATCTTGTTGGCAAAAGTCTCTAACTTCCTAAAGCCGCCATGGGGTATAAGAAATGTAAATATATAGAAAAAAGTATATAGAAAATATGCGATGTTGACATTGATGGGCACCATGAGAACATCTAGCAACCACTTCTAGCCCCACCTAAAACAAAACAAAACAGGGACTGGACAGATTGCTCAGTGATTAAGAGCACTGGCTGCTCCTGCAGAGCTCCTTGGTTCAATTCCCAGTACTCACAGGGTGATTCACAACTGTCTCAAACTCTGGTTACAGGATATCAGTACCCTCTTCTGGATTCTGGAGTACACATACATGAAGACAAAACAAATGGTTATACAAATAAACAAGTAAATAACTTCTAGAAAATAAACATATCAGTTTGACTAATTTGTTAATTTTGACAAATATCACTCCTGTCTTCTGTCAATTATCTAGTTCTTGCCAAAACAATAAATTTGGTGTATATTTATTTTCTAGTCATTATTATAAGTAATTTCCTGAGAAAAGGATTTTCTGAGTAGGCAAGCAAATTACCAGGAAGATAACTGCTTTTTTTTTCAGTCTTTATAGCATTTTAATCTTCTATATTGTTATTTTCCCAAGAACTCCCAAGGTAATGTTAAATAACAGTGATAGCATGCATATCTACCCTATTCTTGATTTTAATGTGAATTCATTCAATAACATATATGATAGAACATATTTAAGTCATATTGGAACAAAACTACAGGAATGTGTTAAATTCTATTTTGGAGGTTAATACTCTTGGAAGAAAATGTAAAAGTGCACAAGAAAACACTATACAGAGACTTATACAGTGCACTAGCCCTGATTTCCTTTCTAAGGAGCAAGTGAATGAATGTAGCATGTGTCTGTATGTATCTTCTAGCTTTTACAGTTCTGACAAAGTATGAAAAGAATGACAAACCATAAGCCAGGTTCAAGATTTTTACATTGACACAGGTATGATACAGCATTGCTCTACATCTAAACTTCTAGAGGATACAATGTAAACAGCATTATTTAAGACCTTGGTTTTAGTATTCTGGTAGAGTGCTCAAACAATGGTATACTAAATCTCCATAAAAACTGTTGGAGATATACATGTGTTGACTCCAGAGTCAACATCAGGTGTTTTCTTCCATCACTCCCTACCATACATTGAGTAGAGTCTCTCCCTGAATCCAGAGCTTGAAATCTCCACTACCCATGCTCAAAGATTCCATGTGAGCTGACAAGTTGTCTTATTACTTTTCTATTTGTAAAGGTAACTTTTATTTGAGTGACTTAATTGTTGTCTTGGAGGCTTACTGCCTCTGTCTGCTAACCTAGGCCTAATCCTGGAGGGCTGGAAGGTTATAACTTCCATACAGTCTAATCTAGGCCTATAATGTTTTCAGCCTCTGAGACTTACTGCTGAAAGGAGTAAGAGCGCTGGCTGGCTGGTTGAACTCAGAGATCTGCTTGCCTCTCTCTCCTGGCATTAAAGGTCTGTCTGTGTTCCAGCCAGAGTAGCCATGCTCAGAATTAAAATTCCTCAGTGCTGTAATAACTTTATCTTGCATTTTTATAAAGACGTGTGTGAACAATTTTAAGAAAGAGCTCCTTACCCCTTCATGTTTCTCCAGCAGTTGCTTATGTACTTATCTAGTATGTCAGCAACTTAATTATTGGCATCTTAGAAGGATTTCAGGTCAATGCCAAAGACTTTGGCAGATTTTCTGTCTTGTTTTTAGCACAATGGTATATCCACTCTGATTGTAAACCTATCCAGCAAATCTCCACCATACACTGTAGAAAATCAGTGGGGATTAGTAAATTAGTGATCTTTGACACAGAGCTGGGCTCACTTGCCCCTGACAGCCTGGAAGCCAGTGTTAATACTGGCAATGGAGCATCAAGAATCTGCAGTAGTAGGTCTATTGGTAGGCATGAATGACGAGTGACATATCCCCTGATACATCTCAAGACATTTTATTTCTGTTTCTGTTAGAATCAACTATTGGCATACTTTTAAAAAAACTCTTTTACTTACATTTCTTATCTTTTTCTCCCTACTCCACCCCAACTCCAGGTAGGAGAGAGAAAGGGTTAGTGGGAGAGGTGGCACAGTTCTCTTAGCTGCTTTCTGCTAGTTAGGGTCATCAGGTTCCTTGGAGCCAGTCCAATCCTGTTTCAGATCTTCAACTTATTGTCACAACAGCAACCAGGAGCTGCAGGTGGGAAGCAGCAGCAGCAGCCTTGTCCTTTCTCCAACCCCACACACTCTGGGCTCTGGCATTTATTCTCTCTCCATAGTCCTCAGATTTAAACTATCTGCAGCTGCCAAAGATCTCCTGTCAGAGAGTTTATGAGGCAAATAGTCTGCTGCTGTGGGCCGTCTGAATCAATCCCACATCCCACAGCTGGAACAAAAACAAAACATATTTATATACACAACATTTTTCCCCTTTCCTGTTTTAAAAAACAAAAACAAAAAAAAAACAGCTCTTCTTTTAATATAAATGAAACTTGTTGCTTTCTTGAAAGGAGATAATCAAAGAACAAAACCCTTTTGGATTAATAATTTCTGTTATAACCTGATGACTTTCAGCTGCTCTTGTCAGGATCAACTCATCCTTTTTGCTGTTCAGCCCTGATCTAGGTTCCTAATGGCCAGAAGTTACCCAGACATTCTTGCAGAGAACCAGCTGCTGCCAGAATAAGGCTCATTCACTTCTCTGACAGAACCTACCATATTTCTCTGAGTTAACACACTGGCCATTTTAAGCTCTGAGGATGCATTGAACATTTCATTGTCTAAAACTTTTGGTGGCTACTGGGAAAGCTAATTGTGATGATCTCGTAATGAGGCTGTTCCTCAGTTTATGCAAGATTAACTTTTTTTCTTGAAACATGTTTTTTGCCTTTAACTTTTTTGACTTGTACAGCCTTATGCTCCTCCCTGCTCCCCAGCCTGCCCAGAGACTGTGGGAACATGACACCAGAAGTGCATAGAGCAGGGCTGCAATTGTGGAGAATTCCGGCTCTTGGTCAACAGGTATTCCCCCTTTACCAATGACGCTTTTTGAAATGCTTTATTCAAGCATTTCAACCTCTACCTGAAAATTTTCGAGTTGCATTGCCAACTCTATACTCCTTTCTAATTGTTCAAACATTCTCCTAACCTTCTTTAAGATGGAATGCAGGAAGAAAACGAAACAAAACCAGAGAATCCCCTCTAGGAGTAAAGCAGGGATAAAACCAGGGGTAGCAGCCACAGTAAACCTTATGCTCATTTCCTGAAAGGTATGTTTATCTTTCCATACCCTGCTGTCTCCTCTACGGCATTAGCCATTATTTCAAGTTCCATATTGGGCACCAGATGCTGGGTTGAAAACCTGCATTTTCTTTTTAATTAGAAAAATTGAGTTCAAGTGGTTCTATGGATAGTAATAACCAACTTGTAATTAAAAGTTGATTCTTGCAGGGTATTTGATCCCATTGTGAACTCCAGAAGTGTGAACTGTGAAGCCCTGTTTATTATTTGTAGCTCAGAGGCAGAGAAATCACTAGGTTACCTTCCTCCTCAGCTCAGGTCCCGATGGAAAAACCCAAAGGCTTACTAGTAGAACTCACAGCCCAGGAGGAAAAGGCCAAAAAGCCCAAAACGCCAGAGAGATGAGGAGCTGAACCCTAGGCTAAAGGCAGGGCTTGAACTAAAAGTCCTTTCTTCTTCTCCATGCTGTCTTTAATACCCCTCAAGTCCAATTCTTCCTACTCTTTAATCCCTGTCAGCTGTTTTTTTGCTCCACCTCTTGACCTAGGGCTAACTATTAGATCTGGTATACAGAGAGCTCTTGGATTAAAGGTATGTGCTAGGGCTGGGTGAACCACACTATAATCACCTGTTTACAATAAACAGAAATTTCTTGGATTAAAGGAGTGTATTAGGGCTCAACCAAACTAAACAATAAACAGGGTTTTACACTTCACAATTTGGGGGTTCACAATGGAACCAAATACCTTGCAAGAATCAACTTTTAATTACAAACTGGTTATTACCATCCATAGAACCACTTGAACACAAGTCTTCCAATTAAAAACAAATGTGCACCTCATGAAACTGAAAAGCTTCTGTAAAGCAAAAGACACTGTCATCAAAACAAATAGACAGCCTACAGATTAAGAAAGAATCTTCACCAACCCTTTATCTGACAGAGGGCTAATATCCAGTATATATAAAGAACTAAAGAAGCAGAAAAGCAACAAACCAAGTAATCCAATTAAAAAATGGGGAACAGAGCTAAACAGAGAATTCTCGAAAGAAGAACATCGAATGGCAGAGAAACACTTAAAGAAATGCTCAACCTCATTAGCCATTAGGGAAATGCAAATCAAAACGACCCTGAGATTTCACCTTACACCCATCAGAATGGCCAAGATGAAAAACTCAAGTGATAGCACATGCTGGAGAGGTTGTGGAGAAAAGGGAACCCTCCTCCATTGCTGGTGGGAATGTAAACTGGTTCAACCACTCTGGAAGTCAATCTGGCGCTTTCTCAGACAACTAGGAGTAGTGCTACCTCAAGACCCAGCTATACCACTCCTAGGTATATACCCAAAATTTGCTCAAGTACACAACAAGGACATTTGTTCAACCATGTTCGTAGCAGCTTTATTTGTAATAGCCAGAACTTGGAAACAACCCAGATGTCCATCAACGGAGGAATGGATACAGAAATTGTGGTATTTTTGCACAATGGAATACTACTCAGCAATCAAAAAGGAGGAAATCATGAAATTTGCAGGCAGGTGGTGGGATCTAGAAAAGATCATTCTGAGTGAAGTATCCCAGAAGGAGAAAGACAAACTTGGTATATACTTGCTTATATAGACCTACAAGATATGATAAACATAATGAAATCTACACACCTAAAGAAGATAATCAAGAAAGTGGACACAGGCGAAGGTGATTAATCCTCATTTAGAAAGACAAATGGGATGTGCATTGAACGTATAACAGGAGTCTACCACAAAAGGCATCTGAAAGACTCTACCTAGCAGTGTTTCAAAGCAGACACTAAGACTCATAACCAAACCATGGCAGAGTGCAGGGAATCATATGAAAGAAGGGAAGTTAGTATGATATGGAAAGGATAGGAGCTCTACAAGGACCAAATATATCCGGGCACAGGGTCTTTTCTGAGACTTGACACTCAACCAAGGACCATCTATGGATATAACCTAGAACTTCTGCTCGGATGTGGCCCGTGGTAGCTCAGTAACCAAGTAGTTTTCCAAAGTAAGGGGAACACGGACTATTTCTAACAGGATCTCAAGGGCAGGCTGTTTGACCCCCCCCCCCAGGGGAGGAGCAGTCTGTTAGGCCACAGAGGAGGACTTTGCAGCCAGCCCTGAAGATACCTGATAAAACAGGGTCAAATGAAAGGGGAGGAGGTCCTCCCCTATCAGTAGACTTGGAAAGGGGCAGGGAGGAGACCAGGGAGGGAGTGTGGGGTTGGGGAGGGAATGAGGGAGCGGGATACACCTGGGACACAGAGTTAACAAAATGTAAGTAAAAAGAAAAATAAAATTAAGAAAAAAAAATAAAATAAAAACAAATGTGCAAGAGGTTTGGGGTGATGATGTAATCATTTACAGATATCATTAAAACTGATGAAAAGACTTTTTGGTTCTTATTAGAATGACTTTGTTAATACTGAGATTCACCAGAGGAAAAAATGAATTACACCATTTTTAGCCAAATTTAAATCAACCTTTATTAAATATTATCCAGTCCCTGGAATAGTCCAGCTGAGATGGCCCTGAGGCATGTGTTACAATACTGTATAAAGACAAACTGATAGGCCACAGCACCTTCCCTTGAGGCTTTGCTATTTTCCAAGAACTACAACTCCTAGAGTTACAAGAAGTCACCTGGTCCTTGGGCAGATGGAGCTTACTGGTTAATTTTGGGTATTATATCCCCACACCTATGGAATTGTGTCCTGGGTCAATTCCTTAACTCTATGATGGGTACTAGTTTATTTTTGGATCTAATAACCATTATCTTAATGATGTTAAATACTCAGATAGGGATTATTATTTAATTGTTGTGTCTGTGATGTAAGACCCAAGTGTAATTTGCAAGAGCAGGAGGGCCAAAGGCCCTATGATGGCTGGCAGAGTTACTATCTAGAAGGAGCCTGGAAATGGATGGAGCACCAGTAATTTATTTCAGGTCCCCTTTTTGTAATGTTTTTTTTTTTAAGTGCAGGCAGATTATAATCCCAGTGGTTTTTATAGAAATAATTTCGTTAGAGCCATATAATACATTATTGTTCTGCTTAAAGTAGGACAAATGTCCTATCATATTGTAGAACTATTTTAGTTAACAAATTAAACCAGTTGACAAATCTGGGCCCACCTCTTTTGGTGGATCAGTTGGCTTATAGGTAACCATTTTGTCCCATACTCCAGGGAGTTTTCATTTGACAAAGCAGCTTATGGAGGTTTCACAGCAAATTTCCTCTTCTCCACAGCAACTGTATACCATTCTTTTCTCTTCGTTAAACACGCAGTTCAGTAACTCCGCCTGAGTAATCTCAAGCAGACCTAGTCTGGTCACTGAATGAAACAGGCCTTCTAACTAGCACTATTCCTTCAAGCTTAATACGTATGCAATTAAAATATGAATAGTAAACTTGATATAAAATATGAATAGTTAAACCTATCCATGAACCTTAGTAAGTTCAACTGAAAGTTTAATTTTTTAGATGAAAGTTGAATATGAAATTTCAAATGAAAGTTTAGTTCCTCTGAAAGCTAAAAAAAAAATTAGCAAGGATGATGTCTTCTCAGGAGTCTTGATGATGGGAATTCATGAGCTGGTGGTTCATGGCATGTGATGGTGATTTTTCTTTTCATGAGTATAAACTATGTAACAGTACGTAAAGGATTTGTCTCCAGATTGTGTAATTAGTCACTATAAATTGGAGTTTGCTAAAATACCATTATACTTCCAGTTTATAGTTGTTGAAACATGTTGGCCTAACCACTTACTTCCTCCTAAGTTAGTTTTAAGTTTGAGATATTTCCTTCAACGCAGACATTTATTTGGTTATGAAGCAAAAGCAGGTGGGTCTGAAAGTGACATAGTAAGTCATCTCTCCCTAGAGTACTGGTAACTAAGAGTTTGTGACACAAAACTTGTGCTTGTCAAGGAAGAGAATGACTAATGAAGTCTTTATGTAATCTACAAAATTCAACTCTCCACGTGTGCAGCCCTTCTTCCACTAATGGTGTGCTTTGAAAAGCAAAAGTTGTGTCCTTGCTTCAGTATAATTCATCAATATATTTCTGTGTGGATTCTGATTTTTTTAATACCGCAGAAAACATTGACTAACACAAGGTCATAAGGTTTGTAGCTTATGTTATGTTTTGTAAGTTTGAGGTTTTTACATTTTAGTGTATGCTGTATCTTTAATTTTGGAGTGCTGTGATACAAGGGTTTCATACAAATATTTAATTATCCATTCTCATGTTGCTTAAAAGACTGTCATTCTTTCCACCTATTTACCTTCACAATTTTATTTTTTTTAAATGTCTAAGTATGTGAGTTTAGTTTTTTTATTATTTTCTGGTGCTAAATATCTAGATTTATATGTTTGAAAACATGATGTCTAATTACAAATTGAGGAAAATGATAGAATTGACAAAAATAAGGTCCAAAGACAAGATTGAGGCAAATCTAGAAGTGTGCCTTCTGAACCGAACCTTGACTTATCTACTCTCCATCTATATAGTCAATTTAATCCCTAACGCAATATAATTTAGGGATAAAATAATTGTGAGAGTAATTAAGGCTGAAGAACATCATTACTGTGAGATCCTTAACCCAACAGGGTCCTAGTCAGTAAAAGAGACACTAGGGAGTTCTCCACATGCACACAAAATTAAAGCCAGGTGAGAATATGGCCAAAATTAGAAGTCTGACATCTGCCAATTGGAGAGCCCGCAGGCCAACCCTGATGGCAACTTCATCTTGGACTTCTAGATTACAGAAATTTGCAAATATAGATTTCTGTCGCATAATCTTCCCAGTCTGTGGGATTTTGTTGGATCAGCCCAAGCAAAGCAATACAGTGGGAGTTCAGATACTTTGAAGAAGTGACAACAAGGAAAACTGAGTCCCTATTGAGTGTGTTTGTGGACCCTTAGTTCCACTAATCTCAGATCATATGCTGTCCTGCGCTATTCAATCTGACCACACAAGTACTCTAGCTTCCTCCTTCAATATTCCCACCCAGAAACTATGGCCACCTTGCTCAAACACTCTTGACTCTCAAGAAAAAATTGCAGCCACTTTTAAGGAGTCCATACTGGTTCCTCTGAAACCTTGCAGTTAAGAAAACTGAGGTGCCATCACAGTTGTTTTGCCGTTTTATTATTATTATTATTATTATTATTATTATTATTGTTATTGCAAGTTCAGACACAATGCAATAAATATTCTCCTGCTTTTTTAATGAGGAAGGTATTGCATTTCTATTTTGCACTGGACCCCATAATCTATGCAGTAGTACCTGGAGTCTTGTTTGTAACTAGCCCCGAGTTGGGGGGTTTGAAAAAGCAAGTTTATTTCACTCTGAGTTTTTTTATGAATATCGGATTTTAGGATTAAATCATGTAAAGAATTTGGCCCGGGGCTTCAATTATTGTAATGGTCAGTACTTGGATGTATAACTAATAGCTGATTTAATTCAGACTTCTTTATACTTCTTATGTCTACAGATCCAGTTTTCCAAAACACTTCTTACAGGCAGTAGCAAATGCTCCTCTTTGACTTCAAATATCCGGTTTACCAAAACTCAACATTCCGGATATTCACTCCTATCACAGTATGTAACAAGCTTTGAAGCTCTTATAAAGAGCAAAAATCTTCACAAGCGCTAGATTTTGGAAATGAGCAAAATCTGCGACTCAAGTACTTGATCTGTTCAGGAAAATGTTCGCCTCTCCTTAGGCCCTTCCAACTCTAACCCACCACAGTGGAACAGTCCTAGACAAAAATTGTTCTCCTGCTAACGCCAGCTAAAGCAACGCCCACTGGAGAGCTCCCTGGCCTGGTTTCCAAGGAAACGCGCCCGCCGGGCCCGTAGCCCACGAGCCGGAAGTCGCCGTTCTCACTTCCGGCATTGCCGGAAGAGACCTACTCTTATTTAATGCACTGGATGGTGAGGTTTGGGCGGAAGAGGCTGCCGTCGGGGGGCGTGTCCGCGCAGCCGCAGTGTAACTACGTGCGTTCACGTGCCGGAGATGGCGGCCGAGCCTCTTCCTCCGTCGGCGATGGCTCAGCCGGGAATCCTGAACCTCAATAACGAGGCGAGTGCGAGGGCGGCGGGTGGGGTGTGGGGCTGGGGCTCCGGGAAGGCGGAGCGGGGCCGCCGAGGACCGTTCGCGGTCGGGTTCCCGTCTGCGCGACGGTTGGGAGGTAGCTCAGTGACCGTCCCTTTTAATTGCTCTGCAAAAGGAAGCTCTCGACCATGCCTGTCTTTCAGGGTGGTGAGGTTTACATGTTTTGAGGTTTCTGCTAGTGCCTGGCCCCGGCTAGCTCTCAGTAAGCCTGGTTTCACGCTTTTACCTTCACCACCACCTCCACTGTAGTGCGTTGGTGTCGCCAGGCCGCCTTGAGTTTTCAGGACATGCTTCTGCCAACTGTTTTCCGGCATCCTAAAAAGTAAGCTTTGAAGAGCAGTGATCGAAAGGACGTATTACAGCTGCGTGCCCTGAAAGAGTTTCTTGCCCTGCATGCCATTCATATGCAGGTCGCTGTTTTGGTTCCAGAGCTGTGTGTGATGTTCTTTATGGGTTTTTTTTTTTTTTTTTTTTTCACCCTTCCAAGAAATGGGGCAGTTTTTGAAGGAGGCAGAGTCAGATGTGAGATGTAGCCGGTCATCTTCTTTGAGGATACAGGGATTGCAAATGGTAATTCTCTTAAGGTATTGATTTGAAGGCCTTATAAGCAGAGAAAGGTTGGTGGTAGTAAACTAAGTAATAAAGGGCCAGAAAACTGATGAGAATTAAAAGATATGCTACAGTCTTACTGCCAGGTTGAGTCTTCATTCAGTAGGCAGTGGGATACAAGGTATCAAAGAGGGAGAAACAAAATATTTAGAATCAACTGAGTTTTACTCGTTTAAACTTGTGTTTTGTGTAAGAAAACTTTTGTTTTGTTTTTTTAAATTAGGTTCTGTGTGAAAGATCTTAAGTTAACTGTCCGTGGAAATTCTCAGAAAGGGATAGTTGCATCGAGGTCCAGTTTTGATTTAATGGTCATCAGGTCATAAGGCCCCTATCCACTTAACTAACTTGCAGGCTTTTTCAAAATAGCTAATTATGACCTTTAGGAAGCATTCACTAATTAACTAGAATGCTTCCCATGCTGTGAACACCTGTTTCTGTCATGAGTATATCTGAGGGTATCTCCTGGAGCATATATGCTTTGCAAATGTTTACTAGGTGATCAGAAATCATACATATCCCAAACTTAAATTTAATATGTCCTCATAGATAGAGGATAAAGAGGCCCAAACATAGTGGAAATGTTCATGGAAGTGTTTCAATGAGGAAAAGAGTAAAAATATAAATACAATCATGAATCACTTAATGGTAACAAGTTTTAAGAAATGTGGCATTATGTGATTTTTGTCCTTGGAAACACAACTGATATGGCTATCATATCACTATCATTTGGTCATACGTTATTATGAGACCACTATCTTGTGTATGTCCCTTCTAAATTTGTGTTGCACGTGACTATGTCGACTGTTCTTTGGTATGCCAAAGAAAGGAAGAAAAATGACCACCTAGAAAAAACTCATCAAAATGACATTTTAACCAAGAAACTTGGCAAAAGAAATGCATTAGCATCTTACTCAAAAAGGAAGCATATCTGAAAAAGTTCAAATTCTCACAATTTCTCATCTGTTCTACTTTCCTGTCACTGCTGAGTTAGTAGTCCAGATTTTATCCCCATAGAAAGCTCTTCTCTCTTCCTAGCTACTTAAATTGATGCTTCTTGACCCTTAATTTGATCATCTTAATTGCTATTGAGCTCTTTCTTCAGCACGGATTTAATAAGGCCATTTCCTTGTTCAAAACCCACTGGCTTGCTTTTGGATAAAATTGAGCAACACACGGGCAGCCTGTCCTGTTCTGTTTTATCCTGTCCCTGTAGATCCATGTACTGCAGCTGTACTAGCCACACCATAGCTTCTTCTTGCATACTATTCCTGCATCTGTTATTTATACTTACACACTTTCTTAAAACAACCATTGCCAGCTTTTATCCCTTGTATAAGTTCTGGAAGCACCACCTAAGTCTCCTTGTCAGTATTTGTAATCATAACATTAACATGAGAATGTGTGTGAAAGAGATTTCATATCCCTTCTACCTGTCTATAAACTTTTGCATCCCCTTTTTAAACATGTATTTGTTTATCTTGTATAGAAATGAGAGAGTAGCACATATCTGCCACAGTTCTGTGAAACTCAGAGGATAGCTCCTGGGAGTCAGTTTTCGCCTTCCACCTTGTGGGTTATGGGGATGGATCTCAGTTGTCAGGCTTGGATCCTCTATCTTAAAGTAGCTCTTACTTTCGTTCAAGGAATATTCCGATGTTCTGTATTTGTCTGATGTGTGTGTGTACGTGTGTGCTGTGGTGGTAGTGACACTGAGGTAAAGAGTGATTGCTTTATTGACATGCATTATTAAATTTGCAACGATTTGCGAACCTCTGGCTTTGTCTTTGAGATAATCATAGCTGTGATTTGATTAATAACCCGTTTTATAATTTTTTTTTAAAGATATATGGTGGTCAGTGGTGGAGTGCTTGCCCAGCATACATAAGGCCCTGGTTCAGTTCCCAGTACTGCCAAAATAAATGAATAAAGTCTAGTATTGTATTAATACATTTTATTTAATTTAAATGAATTTATATTATATTTGGTTTACATAATGTCTTGTGAAAAGTGAAGCCGATCTATAGTTGTACTCATTTGGCTATAACTTCAATGTGTCCTGGCTTTGATAACTATGTTCCTATAAAATAGATTTCCAAGAATAGAAATCAATTTATAAAACATATTCTAACGCCTCATTCTTAAACTACACTTTACGTTATTTTAGGTCTATTTATTTTGTGGATGTATGAGTATTTTGCCTGTGTGTGTGCATGTGCACCACATGTGTGCCTGGTGCCCGGTGTTCAGAAGAGGGCATCAGAGCTAACATCCTGGCCAAGAACTCAACCCAGGTCTTCTGCAGAAGTAACAAGTATTCTCATCTGCATCTTTCCAACCCCCTTGAAATACATATATTATTATGAAGTATATTAAATTTTGCATTTACTTTATCAGTTCATAGCAATTTGGAGAGAGTATTCTGTTGGCTTGCTGTAAGCACTTCCTAATCTCTAGAGCAGGACCTTGACTAGAAGCAATATATAAGTGTATGTTGAGAAGGTGAAAGTATGCCTTCCAAAAAGTTGTGTTAAATACTGCTGAACTGAGAGGGGAGAAATGTCATAAATGTTGACAGGTTTTCATCCCATCTCATTAGAACTAAAGAAGCAGGGATACACAGTTGAAGGTATCTGTACTATGGCATTCAGTAAGTAAAGAATTTATAGAATGACAACTGGATTAATTCTGTTTTCATCTCTTTCCTTGGCAGAAGGTAAATATGATTAGAGTTGGAGAGTATGGCACTCTGGTAGAACTTTATAGAAAAACATGATGTAACTTTGCAATTTAATAGAAAATAGTAAATCCATTAGAAAAAAAAAATTAAGCCAGTACTGTAATATGAGCTCTATCTGTAGTTTCGACTTTTGTTGTTTTGATCATCTGAGATAACAGAAGCAATTTGTAAGTGTTGAGTTGTATGTTAAGAGCTGTCCTACCCACAGTGTAAGGTACTCTTTAGTCTAGGTTACCTGCATTGTACATGCTACCACCCATTGGTCCCTAAGCTCTTGATCTTCAACTGGCTGTCAAGGTGTTACAGGACAAGTAATCCATACTTAATAATGGCCATGAAATAGAAATTTTCACTATGTTATGTTGCTGTTTTATTTTAGTGCTTTTAAGGTTTTGTCTACTTTATAAGTAAAAAAATACAAAATTTTCTCAGGTATATGTAGGGAAAAACTTGTACTTGCAGGATTTTGAACTGCCTGTGGTTTCAGGCATCCACTTTGGATATAAGAAAATACTCCCTTGAAGAGGGAACTGTTATAAAAGTGGAAAGTATAGTGCCTGAGAACAGATTTATTTCCTTCTATGTATTGTGAAGGATAAGAATATCAAAAAAAAAAAAAACATGTTTGCGTGTACATATGAGCATGTAAACTTTTATATCATAGTTGAATGGTGCCTTTGAAATTTTTTGGAGTAATAAATGTGCTCATCGTTAAGAGGGCAACCAGCTGGTTTGCTTGTTAACTGTTCTGATGGGTTTTGCTAGGTGGCAGCATAAGCCTGGTAGCCGTTAAGTTGCAGGCAGTCACTTGCCATTTTAGATTTGGTTTTTCTGTTTTGTTTTGTTCTGTTTAGAAATGATTGTTGACCAAAAAATAATAATTCAACAGTGTAAATTTAACAATAAGTTAAAATCTAAATGACCAACCAAGAATTTCCTTGTAAAGGCATAATCATGTTTGTAACTGAAATACTTGAAACACATGGAAAAGTGATAGAACATAGGTCCTTGAAGCCTTTTATTTAAGAGTTCTCCATATTTTGCAATCAGAGATAATATTACTCTTGATATATGCTTTTCTCACCTATATGTCTCATTATTTTGCACTTCTATACCTAGTATATAGTATTGGTGTGTGTTTTAAACTTAACATGAGATACTGTATTACAGAACTGTGTATGTCCTTTCTGTGTACTCTTCATGCATGTCTTAGGAAGCATGTTCTAATGAGTGGGTCATGGAGAGTATTGTGTGTGATTCTTTGTTGTTGCAAGTATGTCTTCTAGGTAGACTCTGAAGTAGGAATTTTATTAAAGATTGCCAACATTTCGTCTGCCAAATCTTTTCTCTCCCACCTTCACCATCATGTCTTAGGGAGAAGACTGGCACTACATGAGAAGAAGCCACTGTTTCTGGAATGGAGAGAAGCAGAGCATCTACCCCACCTCCACTGTGTGTGTGTGTGTGTGTGTGTGTGTGTGTGTGTGTGTGTGTGTGTG
>NW_026596040.1:14067666-14080172 GCF_907164565.1 Psammomys obesus
GTGTGTGTGTGTGTGTGTGTGTGTGTGTGTGTGTGTGTGTGTGTGTGAGATTCAGTGTGAGAAAGGGTCTTGCTATGTAGTCAAGTCTAGCCCCCAGAGTCTGCATTACCCAATCTCAGTGTCTTTAAGTGCCAGGCCTGTAGATACGTGCCACCATAGCCAGCTAGTTGTGCTTGCTTTTGCTTTTGTCAAAATGTGGTGCACTTAGTGTATTGTCCTTCTGCCACAAGCATGCAATATGAACCAGTTTCTGGCCCTTTGTCATAGCTCCATAATTCCTGGATGACAAGTGAATTGATAAACTTAATGGTCTCACTAAAATGGCCACTAGTGATGCTTTACAAAAATACAGCTAAGTATTTAGAGTAAGCTGTTGTGAGAAAATTTAAAATTTCGTTTTTATATGTAGTGCATGTTTTTGCCCAAATATGTCTGTTGCCTGTACACAGATACTGAGAAAGTTAAAACAAAAAAGGAAAACCTGTTTTCTCTTGGTGTGAAACTGAGTATATGAAGCATTCCTTTTCTTTTAGAATTCCTTATCAAGTAATGTCAAGCATAACACTTCTTACAATGGAGTTTTAGAGTTGGGGACTAGCTTTCCTGTAACTAGAATGTAACTAGGGACCAACCTGCTCTGCCTGCTGTAATTTATTAGTTGAGTTTGACTAATAATAGTTCGTGGTATATTGTCATTTCATAATCCTGCAAAATTGAGCACTGAGGAATGTTAGTTAATATTTGAATGTATAAATTGTCTCTTGGTAGTACTTTGTTTTATAAATAACAATTTTACAATATATCCAATATAACTTACTATTGTGATTTCATTTCTCAATTTTTAGTGTGTTTTCTTCTTTGAAATAGTCTCATTCTGTAGTGCAGGCTTGCTTTAGACCTGTCCTGCTATACAGGCTGTCCTCAGACTTGTCATTTTTCCATTCACTTCACCCCAACCATTGGGATTACAGATGTGAGCTACAGTGCCTATCCTCTGCTCATGGAGTCAAACTCTAAAAGACTTGGTGTGAATGGACAGTGATTTTTGTTTGTTTGTTTGTTTTTTCCCCTCTAAGAAAGGTTTTATAGCAAAAACAAAAAGTCAAAAGCTGTTGCTCAATTGTAGTGGAAAAGAAATTGGTTATGTTCTTTTAATATAGTATGTTTCTGAAGCAGTGAATGAACAAAAGGTATGCTGTGTTTCTGGTTGTTCCACAAGTATCTGCCATATACTATTTTAAATGTTTAGAACTAACATTGAGTAAATAAGATTCTTGACTTTTATGCAATTTGGGGGGGGGCACACATTATTTTTTTTATTAAATTTTTATTTTTTTATATTAATTACAGTTTATTCATTTTGTATGCCAGCTGTAGCCCCCATTCTCATTCCCTTCCAATTCCATCCTCCTTCCCTCACCTCCTATCCCCCTCCCCAAGTTCATTGATAGGGGAGGTCCTCCTTCCCCTCCCTCTGACCATAGCCTATCAGGTCTTATCAGGAGTGGCTGCATTGTCTACCTCTGTGGCTTAGCAAGGCTGCTCCCCACCTCAGGGGGAGGTGATCAAAGAGCCCGCCACTGAGTTCATGTCAGAGACAGTCCCTGTTCCCCTTACTAGGATACCTACTTGGAGACTGAGCTGCCATGGGCTACATCTATGAAGGGGTTTTGGTTATCTCTAGGCATGGTCCTTGGTTGGAGTATCAGTCTCAGAAAAGACCCCTGTGCCCAGATTTCTTGGTTCTGTTGCTTTCCTTGTGGAGCTCTGGCCTCCCCGGGTCTTACTATCTCCTCCTTCTTTCATAAGATTCCCTGCACTCTGCGCAAAGTTTGGTTATGAGTCTCGGCATCTGCTTTGATACACTGCTGGGTAGAGTCTTTCAGAGGCCCTCTGCGGTAGGCATTATTATTTTAGTCCAAACATAATTTATTTAAAAGTAAAATATTAATGATTTTGTGGTAAATTGTAGTAATACGAAATCTGCAGTATTGTGAAAGTTGTGATCCTCAGAAATGGCGTGGAGCCAGTCAGGAGGAATAGATGCTAACAAGCTCAGGGGAAGACACTTTTCCTGTCTCGAGGAGGTATAAGTAAAAGCTATGATGGTGAATAGCAGCATGCTAAGGCCAAAGATTCGAGAAAGCTGTGTTGCCTCCAGTCAGTGCCCCAAAACTGCTGAAAACAGTTAAAAATGCGATATAAAAATGGTAAATCAGACTCCTGGGTCTCATACTCCAAAGGAATTTCTTATAGAACAGTCATAATTTGGTATGTTCCATTCCCAACAGAATATAACAGCAAAATGGTTATTACTGAAATACTCTGCCTTTAAAACAGAATCCTGACTTTGTTCTCTTTCCGTCCCTGGCACATACATGCTCAGCCTTGTTGTATTTCTGTACTGTCACAGAAAGGGCTTGATTTCATCAATCTGCATGATTAAACAGAGCTTTGGTTAAACTAGTACCTAACTATGAATTAACATTCAGAATGCCTTTATTTCCATTAAGAATCTTTTTTAATTTTGTCTTTCTTTCCTCAAAGGTTGTGAAGATGAGAAAAGAAGTGAAGCGAATCCGAGTTTTGGTCATCCGAAAACTGGTCAGAAGTGTTGGTAGACTGAAGTCCAAAAAGTTAGTCATGTGAAATCCTGTAACTGATATCAAAACATTTTTAATGTTTGTGAAATTAGAGGGATGAGTATGCATCCATCGCTTGGGTGTTCTTTGTAGCTGTGACCTGGGTGGGAGCGATGTGCCCTTGTCAGATTGTCAGCATGCCCTTGAGTGCTTTGAGCCATCTTTGCATAAGATACAGAGTCATTTCTTCCATTTTTAAAAAGTTCTCTCTTTCCCCTTTCCAAAATGAAATTACCTTCACAGTTCCTTATGTATTTTATGTAACTGGAAGTTATTTCAAGGTATTAATAGGTCTAGGGTGCCTACCTGAATCATCAGCCTTTCTTTAGCTTAGTATTGAAATTTTAAGTAGCTTGTGGACGTATTTCTCAGATTTTTATGTATCATATGGTGTTTTTTAATAAAAGAATATTTGTTATGTCTAGCACCAGTGACAGTTCTTAGGGTTTAAACAAAAGTATTTAGAAAGTCTTCAAATGTGTGGTTTCTTGTTTTCTGTTCTTTCATAAATGTTTAGAAGATAACCCTCCTTTCTGACCAAACAGATGTTGAACATCTTTTTCTTTAATTGCAGAAAACAATTTTTTAATTAATAAAAGCATGTTTAGCCTTTAACTGTTATATCTTAAGCTATGTTAGTTTAAATACGGTATTTTGATCACAGTGCATAGCTGACCTTGTCATTAAAAGACTGAAGAAAAGCTACTAGTCAGTGAATGACTCCAGGATAATGTGTGTCTTACCCAGTTTTCAACACGGTGCTGTCAGGTGTGCTGCAGTAGATTGAAAACAGCAGTACAGGGTAGAGTGTTTTCACATAGGCTTCTCTCAAAAACTTAAAATACTGTTCATCGTGACATAGCTCTAAAACTAATGCTTCCCTTGGAATATATTGTAGGGGCACTGAAGATGCACTATTAAAAAACCAAAGGCGAGCCCAAAGGTTGCTTGAAGAAATCCATGCCATGAAGGTAAGGGCGTGTGGGTGTGCATTGTATGCTAGTGTGTCTCCTGGCAGCCCTTATCCTTGTGGGTGATGCCTCTTTAAGGTCTCCTTAGTTGCTGAAGGCTTATTTGTATAGCTGAGTTTGGTGATTAATGGCACATTTGCAAAACTGCAGAATGTGTAAGCTTGTCTATTTCCCTGTTTTTGGAGTGCTAGGCTAATTTGAGTCAAAACTGCCAAACTAACCTCACTTGTATTTTATCGTGCCTCATACCTAAGTCTCTTATTTTGACTGTTTCTTAGGCATGTATTCTAAAGTAAGGTCAGCAGTTAAGTGTTCTTGTTATTAGGAAATGTGGATGATGATGCTGGTGGCTGACATCATGCTTCTCGTGGTGCCAGCTCAATAAATTTTTATGTGGTGGTGTCAGCATTTTATTAGGTTCTGTAGAACTTAAAATAAATTTGGTGTTGGACCAACATGGTCCATATTGTATTTTCAGCCAGATTCTTCACTGGTCTTCTCAGTGAACTTTCTTTGTGGAAACTTTCATTTACCAAATGACATACCATTAAATGTCTAGAAGACTTTTTTATTGTAGAACTTAAAAACAGCATTTGGTACCAGCAGTTATCTTAATTGCAGGGTAATTTTGTGTATGTTTGACTTTTATAATTTGGTGTAACTTCCAAGTTTGAGTAAGATAAAAGAGCAAGAGAATTCTTTAACAATATTTTAATTGTGTTAAATTGTCAGTGCTTTTCACTCTTCCTTTTAAAAGGATGGAAAAGTATTGAGCAGGATACAGTTAATCTAAGGACAGGTATGGGAAATGATTGGTATGAAGAATATTATTTGTACTTGTCACTCCCTTATAGGACTGTCAGGCATAAAATCCATTTGATAGATCTTTTCCTCTGGTTTCTTCTAAATAGTAATTTTTGTAATTTTAGTTTTTTTACAGACTTTGAACCATTAAGCAATAGCTGTTTTTGTTTTTAAGAAGAGTTCAGTACCTAAAAAAGACATGTATGCAGTCTATAAGGAATGTGGTAACAAATAACTCCTTCACCATTAAAATACTTCCGTTCTATAACTCTCAGTAATACCATTTCTTAGGGAGTTGTATGATCTTTATGTGAATTCTTGTTTTCTGTTTCATCAGCAGGAAAGTCAGACCTAGTACAGAGAAGATTGCAAGGTTCCTCTGTCTCCCACGTTATGTCACCACTCATTGTTAGCCCAGAGAGCCACAGCTCACTGGCTGTATTGAATTCACACACACTACATGTGCTTGAATTCCTGCTGGCAATTAGGGTATTCTGAGTTGGCTAGTCTGATTTCATCTTGTTGCTTTCTTTTGTTTTTTTTCTCTTTTGTATTAACTCAAACATTGCATTTCATTTAAATTAAAAATTCAGAATAACTAGATTAACTATATATTTACTTAGCGAAAGTGTTTAATTTCATTTCTGAATCATGATACTTTAATAGGGTCAGCCTTTTCTGAAAGAAGTAAATATTTTTTCAATTGAAAAATTTTTCATAACTTTGTAAAGAAATAATTCTCATACATTTGGGAGTATCAAAGAAATAGCCACAAAGCAGTACATTCATAATTATAATTTGGAAGAGAACCTTTTTTTTGTTTTTTGTTTGTTTTTGGCCCAAACACCACTAGATTTTTATAGTTGTGCTCATGACATTACAGTCCTACAGTTGCTGGGTATGATTATAGGGTATTTTGTTGCAAGATGTCATCCTCATGAAGGAAACCCAATATATTTTTAGAAATGAGAGTAGTTTCTTTCTGGCTGTGGCAGGAGCAAGGGTTGGGAGATCAGGTCTTTATGATTCTATAAAATGATAGGTTCCAATTTTTATGAGTCCCATCTTTGATGCTGTTTCTAATAGTATTAGGACTCTTAAATTGTTAATGTACACACTGGCTTCTGAAACAGGTTCTTATAATAGTAACTTTTCTCCTAATGTAATTGTCATCTTAGAGGCTTACTGCTGAATAAAAGGCCCTTTTCTAGTTCTTTGTGAACTTTCGCTGGCTGGTTCAACTCAGCTGTTCTGACTCAAACTCCTCTCCATGCTGGCTGATTCAGTCTGGCTTCTCTCAACTCCCTCACTGGCTTGCTCTGCTTCTAAACTCCATGAACTGAATGAACTGCACCAAACTGCACAAACTCAACTGAATTCAGCTGCTCTTCATAAAATTGCACCGAACTGCTAGTACTGTATTGTACTGTACAATAGTGAACTTGAGTCCATTGTACTGTCTTTTCTAATGACCTCTCTACCATACTTTGCTGTATCGTCTTCTCTGTATTTTTCTGTACCCTGCTCTACCAGCTCAACTGTACTGCACTGCTTTTAAGTAATTTCTCTTTTCTGTTTGTTCCCATAGGGTTGGGTGTATCCTATATCTGACTCATTCTGTCAGATTGTTCTCTGATTTGTTACTTTGTCCCTCAATTAGACATCATTGTTTAGGATCAAAGGTTTGTACTAAGGGCATATCTGTATTCCAGCCAGAGGGGTTAAAGGTGTGTATTCAGCTAGAAGCATTAAAGGTATGTGGGGAGTCTGTATTCCAGCTGGATCACTAGACCTATAAAGTCTTACGATGTGATCAGATGTGAGCAGAGCAGTCATGTGGCTGGATTAAAACTCCCCTACAGGTACTTTCTCATGGAAAGGTAGCTGAACTTTAGATCCCCAAGTTACTTATCTGGAGACAGTAAAGATAAAATTGAAGCAAGTGAGGGCAACACACTTGGCTTTTATGTGAATGCTGGGATTTGAATTCAGATCTTCATTCTAACATGGCAGCATTACCCACTAACCCATCTCCCCATCTTACTCTTCATGTTACCAGTTCTAAGACACTTTCCAGCACTGCCATTCTGATTCCAGAACTACACCCTCCCAAGTTATTAGTAGGAATGCCATGAAAAGATGGCTAGAAAAGATGACAGCGGAAACACAATGGGCTGTATTGAGAGGGTGTCTTAAGATAATTCTTGAGTCTGCTTTCCCAGTTAATTTTCTCCACCTGTAGTGATCTGTTTGGCGCAAAGATGACTGAGTGACTTTTATTATTTATTTGTGTTAAGTCTCAGAAACATAAAGATAAAAAAGCTAACTCTTCTTTGTATCAAGTCACCTTGGTGCCCTAAGGCTACTATATATAATATATATTATATATAAAATGAAACTATGTACATACATAATTTTGTTTATTCCAATGCTATTGACTGGTTTATTTTTGCATGACGAGTACATGGCAGATGGGGGAAGGTCAGAGGACTCATTGAAGCCCATCTTTCTCTGTGACGTAGGTCCAGGGGATGAAATTGAAGTCTTCGGGCTTGCTGCTATCTTTACCCATGGAGACATTCACCAGTCCCTATTTCATTTATTAAAAGGCAGAACTCTTCCTGCTTCTTAAAAATGGTACAAAATCCCCTAGGTCTTGTGACCTTTGAAATGGTCTACAGGAAATCTTGGTGTTAATATACATAGATCAGTATTTACTGCCCTCCTCACTCAGTAAACATCAATTGAAAACTACAATCTCTATATTGAAATTTCATATTGCTTCCTAGAATGTAACTTCTTTAGCTAAAATTCACCAATTTACAGTTTGAATAGGCCACGTTCCTGACCCCTTAATATTGTTTCATTGTAGGTCCTGTAATACAGACTTTTATGTCAAGCATATGATGGCTTTACCTTACTCTTCTAAATAGGAGCAGATGTTTCAAATGTGAGTGGCGTCTGTCCTCTCTGAAACTAACTGCATCTGGGGGAAAACAGTCCAGGCTGCAGGATGTGTTGGTAACAAGAAGTGCTCCTGTTGATTAGGTTACAGTGCACACCAAGATTCCAAGTAAAGAACTGATTCTGGAGTTAACTCATCCACTAAGCCTCCTTCAAAGGATACAAAAAGTGGATACAAAAAGATTTAGTAGAAAATGCTACATGGGTCTAGGGAGAGGCTGTTGTTTTGATTTGATTTTTCAAGTTTTTTAATTCTGGAAATCTGAACTTTTCTCCCTGTTAGGATGTTTCCTAATAACCATGAAAGTATGCAAAGCATTTTCAACCATTAATGTAAAAAAAAAAAAAAAATGGACAAGCAATACTATTATAACTCTTGTAAGGTGTAAGGGGTAAAGATGAAGATATTCGCAGCATATTCTGTAGAAAATAACAATGGGATACAAAAGTCCTCTTATAAGATGGGTATGAACTCAACCTGAGGTTAAAATGGAAGCAGATTTTTAATTGTTTCTGTACACTTTAAACATTTTTTTAAGATTTGTTCACTTATTTTTCTGTGTGTGGGTAGTTGGCATGCATGCAAGTATGTGCCTGGTACTCATGAAGGCTGGGAGAGGCCATAGATCCCCAGAAACTAGAGCTGTGAGTTGTCGAATGTGTTCTGGAAACCAAATCCAGGTCCTCTACAAGAGCAGTGAGTGTTGCTGACACTTGAGCCCTCTCTCCATTCCACTAAACTGATCTTTTAAAATTGAAGACCTTTTTCATGAATGTACACAGTGTAATTTGTGCATATTATCCCAAGTCTGTTAACATCCGTCTTTTCACCTCTCTCCTTTAATGAACTATTTTGCTTCTGCTCTCTAGTCATGATGACATAGGTGATTTTATGTATCCATAAATTGTAAGATTCACAACTGAGAAAAAGCACATAATACTGAGACAACTTAGTTTCAAATATTTACACCCATCAATTTGAACATAACATTGTTAATTTTTTATGATGGAAATCATGTACTTTGTTTTTTCTGTATGTTAGAAACATGAGTACTTTGCTCATGAAATTAATATTTTGTGGTAGCAAGAGAAACTCAATAGTTCTATTTTCCTTGATTGTAAAAATGTATGTGGTCTGAGGAGATAGCTCAGTGGTTACAAACACTGGCTATTCTTCACAAGGACGTGAGATCAATTCCCAGCACCCACATGGCAGCTGCATGTACAGCTGTCAGTAACTCTAGATAGGGGTCTAGGGACTCTGGCACCCTCTGGCCCCAAAGAGCACTACATGAACATGATTTCAAGGTTTCTAATTCTAGAAACCGGAACTTTTCACCCTGTGAGGATGTTTCCTGATAGCCATGAAAGTTCCAAAGCACTTTTAACCATTCATGTAAAAACTTGCATGCAGTCAAAAGGCATCAAATAAATACACCTTAAAGAAATAAAACTATTCCAAGGGAGAATTGTTTCAAGTTTTAATCCTTGGTAGTTTCTAGTAAAGTTGTAAATTTTCATCTCCTTTACATTCTTGCCCTTTTCCTTTTTAAAGGCAGCCAAATCTAGGATCTATCATTTTGATGTGAGGTTGAATTCAGGAGAGGAAATCTTGTTTTATTAAATCCTTAAAACTGTTAAGTACATTATGGTAGAAATTGTAGCTTTGAGGAGCATTTGTTCTTCTTATCATAGTATTTTTTAAAACTATTATAAAACCTAGTTTTTAATAATTGTGTCTAGTTAGTCATAAAATTGGCAACTTTAAATTAAAATGAAAGAAAGTTGGTGTCTCTAGAAAAGTTCTTTAAATTCCATATGTATGCAGGTTTTGTACATTTTAGCTTGAAACTGTGTAGAGTAGATTCCTAATTTTGCTATTTGCTGTCAGATTGTACTGTTCTGTTTGATTATGGAATGAACGGAGATGTAAAGGTCTGAGTAGTGACTAAAATTTCATGTGTCATTCCATTTCAAAGACTTTTAAACATAGGCACATCAAAATTTTTGAGCAGGTGTGTTTTCTAAAATGGTGAAACTGAAAGCAGAGTAGAGAAGTAACTAACTAGAAAGAGAGTAGGTTGGAAAAATAATGTGTACAAAAGACAGTGGTTTATAGATAGATCTGTGTTACCTATGTAAAACTATTTATTAAGATAAATATTTTCTATATTTTTATATAAATTAATTCTTATTATTTATATAATATTTATTTATAATATTTATATAATATTTATTGATATTTATTAAGTCTTTGTTTTTGCATGTGTGTTCCATGACTGCTTCAGTTATCTACTGTCTTAGGGTTTTGTTGGAAAAAACACCATAATCAAAAGCAACTTAGGAAGTTGCTTTTCACTTCCACATAGTCTATCATTAAAGGAAGGCAGAGCAGGAACCTGGTGATAGGGACTGATGAAGAGGCCATGGAGGACTATTGCTTACTGGCGTGTTTTTTATGGATTGCTCAGCCTGCCTTATAGCGCCCAAGATCACACGATCCCAAGTGTGCTACAGCCCACAGTAAGCTGGGCCCTTCCACATCGATTAAGAAAGTGCAAAATCAAGGTCGCCCACAGGCCAGTCTGGTGGGAACATTTTCTCAGTTGAGGTTCCTTCCAAAATGAAGCTAACCTTTGTCAAGTTAACATAAAACTAGCTAGTACAATTTGGCCCCTTGTCAACTTCACACACAAATCACTGTTCAAGTAGAATGTTTCCTTTCTCATTTATTCTTAAGATTGACAAGTTAATAAAATATAAAACTTAAATAACTTTAAAGTCCCATAGTCTTCAAAAGTCTCTTTTAAATTCCATTTCTAAAATTCCGAAGTCTCTTTAAATGTGGGCTCCTGTAAAATCAAAAATAAGTACTTTTTTATTTCAAGAGGATCCCAGGGAACAGGTTTTGCTCTGAACAAAGCAAAATCAAATTCCGAACATTGTAAGTTCCTAGAGTCCAATGTCTGGGAGTCACTCAGATTCTCTTTGGCTCCTTCAAAGGGCTGGGGTCATTTCTCCAGCTCCACCCTCTGCATCATATGCATCTTGTCTCGTAGGTTCAGGCAGCTCAACTCCGTAGCTGCTCCTGTTGCTGCTGCTGTCTTGGTGATTGTTCCATGGTACTGGCATCTCTAAACTGCTGGGGTCTTCTGCTGGACCAAACTATTGACCAGTCTCTCTTCAGGGACTCTGATCCTGCCTTGTGGTTTATTAATTTTAATCATGGGGGCAATCTGTGCCTGTGAGTGCAGTTTCCTAACGAGGCCAGAGCTATTAACTCTCCCTGGAGCTGGAGGTATAGGCAGTTGTGAGCCACCTGATTGTGGTTTTGAGAATCAAACTCTCTTCCTCTTAACCACTAAGACATCTTTGATGGGTGTCTGAATGTGGGTATTTTGGATACAAGTGTGTGTGTGACTTCTGTCCTAGTGTGGAGGACGGAAGAGGGCACTGTCTCCTAGAACTGGCGTAACAGATGGTTATAGGTGTGTGCTACCAAGAGAACTGAGGTCCTCGATGTAGAGATACTTCTTAGAGTCTGGCAGTTTTAAATGGCATCCTTTGTGCTCCCAGATATATAAAATAATAATCTCTACAGCCTTCCTCTACTCCTCTGCTTTTTTTTCCAATTGCAATTTCTTTTACTCAAAATAATAGAGTTTGTCTAAAGTGCTTTTATTCTGTATCACTAAAGTTATTCCTAACCTGTAAATTCATACTTGCCTTCAAATATTGTTAATAAAGTGACTTTTCCCAGGCTGAAAAGTTCATCTTCTAGAATACCCTCTACAGAGGCTCATTTGTGTAGTATCCCTTCAAGTTCAAAACTGTATTTATTTATTTGTTGTATTTACTTTTGTAGACTTGATATTTAAAGACTTTTTGGCTGCATATGAATCTTTGGATTACAGATTATATAGTTCTTTAAATTGTTCTAAAATTATAGTTCTTTAAATTGTTTTGAGCTCTTGTAAGGAATTTATTGTAGCTTTTCTAGTATCATGATAATTTAACTGTGCTACGTATTATTTCCTTTCCAGAACTTAACATTTTTTGGTAAGTTTCATAAAGCAAGACACAAAGGAATTTAACTCACAGTGCTAATAGATTAACTAAAAATGTTGTTTTCATTCACAGGAATTGAAACCTGATGTTGTAACTAAATCTGCTCTTGGTGATGATATGAACTTTGAAAAAACTTGTAAAAAGGTATGTCTCATAGAAATGAGGTACCAAGGTTCCATGAGATGTGGAACACTTTATCTTGCCTCTTAATATTCTGTAATTTTCTCCTGGCATTCCTATCTACACAATGTTTTTGCCCACTCCCTCTTTCCCATCTCCATTACCAGATTTTAGTAGCTAAATACATAAAGTAGTGACAAGTATTATAAGATACTAACATATCATTACTAAAAGCTTGGATTTATTTGTTCATTTATTATGTATATATTTATTTTTAAGTTCTTATTTATATTATGTCTCCATGTACACCTGCACACCATAAGAGGGCATCAGATCCTAGTAGAGATGCTTTTGAGCCACCATGTGGTTTCTGAGATTTGAACTCAGGACCTCTAGGAAGAGCAGACAGTGCTCTTAACCTCTGAGCCATCTCTCTAGGCCCGATTTTTAAGTTCTTGGTGCTCAGTGTTTTCCCTAGGGTTCATCTCTTCCTGTCATTATTGCCCAGGGGCTTGGCAGAATTAAAAGAGTACTTTTTTTAAATTGTTTCCTTGTTAACGAAAAGATTTATCTTGCCCTTCACCGACTTAAAATTAATCTCAACATTCCTAAGTTTTAGCTGTTTGCCGTCGATTGTACTGTTCTTTTGGATTATGGAATAAATGGAGATGTATAGGTCTAAGTAGTGACTAAAATTTCATGTGTCATTCCATTTCAAAGCCTTTTTTAAAAAATATAGGCACATCAAAGTTTTTGTGATCTATGCATCAATTTCTACTTTTTGTTACTCCATTTATTTTTTTAATGACTGTTGTTCACATGTTGTATTGTACATTGACCAGAGACGTGTTTTTCTCCTCTTCATATATATATATATATATATATATATATATATATATATATATATTTTTTTTTTTTTTTTTTTTTTTTTTTTTTT